>NC_056745.1:1168936988-1169111988 GCF_019279795.1 Protopterus annectens
AAGGTTGTGCATCAGAGCTGGCAACTCGGCACGTAAAAATCTACTGCCAATCATTAGCAGACCGGAGTTCCACTGTGGTGACCCCTAACTGGGAAAAACCGAAAGACACAACAACATTCTAGTAAACGTTGCTTAATGTTTTACTTATTCATTGTCACACATTGGTTATGTGGTGCACATGCAATCTTTGTCAGTGTCTTTATATCCGTATTTTTGTTTTCTTTGCATTGCTAAGTCCGTTTATTACTTTTATTATAGTTGCCAATGTAGCCGGAGTTGTGGCTGAAAAGGGTCCTGGGACCAGTTCACTTTCCTGGTTGCCAAAGCATAAATAAATATGAAATAGAAAAAAATGGGAGGTGGGGTGAACATGACAGAAATAATTAAGGAACTAGTAAAGCACATTTAATTCTGCACTATTCATGAGAGAGAAAAAACTTCCCCTGAAGGCACTGGGAAGTAACAGACAAACTTAGTTTGGAGTAATACTACTTGTTATCTGTAAATGTACAGCAGGCATCATTTACTGCAGTGAGAGTTGTCACACCTTAGGATGAGTGTGTGGGGGAAGGTCTGTCAATTCTTATAGTTAAATTACAAAAAGCTTAGACTTCTTTTCTGTCATTAAATATAAAGTCTTTCTATGTCAGTGACCCTGTCCAAAGTATTGGGAAAGTAAAAACTGACAATCATAATCTGCATTGAAACACCTGGTATCAGTGATTACCTCCACACGGTAACATCATCTATTGGCTATCTATGACCTGTTACAGTGGTACAAAAATGGAATGATGACTGTGTTCTGAACAGCAGCATGCAATTTCCACTTCTAGCTCCAAACCAGGGTTATTTTTAACTTCTTGGTAATTATTTCATTAGTACAATACTTGTACTAACAAAATATTTTCCATGAACTAATTCTTGGATCAAAAATTATTTAGTATAAATGGACTTCTTAAATTTTAAATTAAAAACAGTGAAAAACTTTTCAACCAAGACCCGGGCCAGAAAGGCAAGGATAAATAAACAGACATACAAGCACTACATGCACACACACACACACACACACACATATATATATATATATATATATATATATATATATATATATATATATATATATATATATACAGGTTCTTAACAGAAGCTCAATTTTCAGACACTCAAAATTGATATTGTCAAGAAATTTGATCAAGTTTCTGAAAAGTTAAAGCTTCTGAATGGAGGTCGTGGTACAGTGAGGATTAGGGAATTTACCCTTTTTCCCACTGTAGTGCGATCCCGAAGTTTGTATACATAATATGCAGGAGGTGCAGGAGGCTTGCCCGCCTGCAAAACATAGAAAAAAGGTAATTTTTTGTTGTTTTTTGGAGTTCAGGTTTTCAGAAACTTGATCATATTGTCTTGACAACATGAATTTCAAGTTTCTGAAAACTCAAGCTTCTGACATTCACACACACACATATATATATATATAAATATATATATATATATATATATATATATATATAGATTAGCTTTCAAATCCTAAAAGACCAAAATCCTGAATGTTATTTTTGCGAGAAGCAAATAATGAAAGTTAAAATCCCGAACCACTAATTTTTTCCCTGGGCAAATAGGGCAAGTAAACACTTGCCCAAAACTACAAAGTACACACCATACCATCAGAAACCCACCTCGGTGGGGGGGGGGGTTATGCCCCCCCACACCCCCCTAACTATATATACCAACTCCAGGATTGCACTACAGTGGGGAAAAGGGCATATTTCTCCACAATGGGTAAGTGTTTATTTGCCCTGGGAAATATTTTGTGGTCCTGGAGTTTAATTTTTGTTATTTTCAGCTCACGAAAATAACGGTCACGATTTTGGTCTTTCTGGAGTTGAAAGGTAATCCATATATATATATAGCCACATTCAGTTTAGTGAAGCAGCTTCAGTTTAACAAAGCATAGCTCATTGAAAACATTGAATCCTGACTACATGACCTAGCAAATGTCTGGGAATGGAAGAATGGAGGACTCTCCCCATTTTTGGTACATTTTTGAAGCCCCTTTCAGCGTTGGAGCAGGAAAGTGGAGAACCTCACTCCATCTGCAGGAATTATGTTAAAGCCCTTCTCTAGACCCTCAATATGTGTAAAGGATACCTTCAGGAGTTTTTGTAGACTTTACATGTCTTGAATCCCATAGAATATGTGCTCCTTCTAGAGGCTGTTCTACTGCCTGATACTAGCGTAAAGCCACTGACTGGTTTAGATATTACCTGCTAACAGATCCTTCTGTATCAGATTAGATAATCCCCTTTCTAGTCTCTCTACTCTGTGCCAAGACATTCCCAAAAACGTCTTTCCACTTTCTGGCTGGCTCGTTATCTCCCTGACAAGGGATGTTCTTACTCATTCTCTTCCCACTGTTATCCTACCACTCTAACACTTAGCACCCTCGCTCAGCTTTCCTCATTTATCCATCTTTTTATATAACGTGCGTGTGTGTGCGTGTGTGTGTGTGTGCGTGTGTGTGTGTGTGTGTGTGTGTGTGTGTGTGTGTGTGTGTGTGTGTGTGTGTGTGTGTGTGTGTGTGTGTGTGTGTGTGTGTGTGTGTGTGTGTGTGTGTGTGTGTGTGTGTGTGTGTGTGTGTGCGTGTGTGTGTGTGTGTGTGTGCGTGTGTGTGTGTGTGTGTGTGTGTGTGAGTGTGTGTGTGTGTGTGTGTGTGTGTGTGTGTGTGTGTGTGTGTGTGTGTGTGTGTGTGTGTGTGTGTGTGTCTGTGTGTGTGTGTGTGTGTGTGTGTGTGTGTGTGTGTGTGTGTGTGTGTGTGTGTGTGTGTGTGTGCGTGTGTATGCGTGTGTGTGTGTGTGTGTAAAAGGGCAAAACCCTAATGCTTAAGGACACCAGATTTGGTGTTAAGGTCTGCATTTTCAAAGTATAGTCAATTATTATGCTATACTGACAAGCTCAGAAAAAGGGCAGAACATTGCATGTCTGCAACAAGGAGGGTTTGAACTTATTGACCTCAATTTATAAATAAAGACATAAAAAGTAAACAATCATGGACATTCAGAAGCCATGTAGCTGAAACACTGGTGCGTCATTAAGAGGTTGTTTGCAGATATCCCATGGGCCTCCACTACAGGAGGTTTAAGGTATCACACAGTGAAAACTGTACATTGTCTGGTTCTTTCTTGCAGTTTTACTGTGTGACTATATATATATATATATATATATATATATATATATATATATATATATATATATATATATATATAAATATATGTGTGTGTGTGTGTGTGTGTGTGTGTGTGTGTGCGTGTGTGTGTGTATGATTCTGTTGCTAATTGGAGTCTACTACATACTACTTTATGATTTTTGTTTGCTACTTTTTGATGTATATATTATAATATCCATAAACATTACTCTATAAGGCTATTTGATTCTTTTCAAAGACTATAATTATTGGACTTGCAACACAATGAATTATTGGTTTCTTTTCAGCATTTCTGATTTATTATACCTATATCTAAAACTATGATTACTGTAATGTCAACACATTTAATGACTGAATTAACTACAGCATCTCTGATTATGCACCTGTACCCATTACTTTGACTCTGATGTACCACAGTTACTCACATTACTTCTAAGACTGTCTCTACTTATCAAGTATATTGTTTTATGCCATTTAAAGTGTTCTTAAGGTATTCTTTTATTATATTGATCACAGAATACAATTATACTTTCATTCAAAAATGTATTCACTTATTGTACTGTATTACTGGGTACTTTTTTCTCTTGGGTCTCCACTGAAAATGGGATCTACCCAATAGAATTAACCCAGTTAACAACATATAAATACAATTACCCTTTACCCTTTACATATTAAACCCTTTACCATTTACATATTAAATTGAAATCAGGTGATCACTTAAAGTTTGTAATAAAACTGCATGGATAATCTATTGCACCAGTAAAAGACTCACAACTTGGAGGGTCTTGATGCAGAGAAAGCATTCAACAGAGTAACCTGGATTTTATGAGCAGGGCAATGGAAGCATTTGCATTTTCATTCCCTGATACAATAATGAGATTAATTAGGAGGATATATGAGGAATCAGAGACAAAAATTAAAGTGTGAGGGTTCCTCTCTGATAAGTTGTGTCTAAACTGAGGAACTCCACAGGGGTGTCCTCTTTCCTCTTTGTTATTTGCATTATATTTAGTGCCATTGGCGAAGAAATTAAAGGACTCAGAAAGGTGTGTTGATTAAAAGGATTCTGCTATGTCAGCTGAGGATATGTGGGAAATGACTAAACAAAAGATACTACAAAAATGAGAAGCTGGAAGCTCGTTTATGGATATGGATAGCAAGATACAAGCAGTGAAAATGTTTTAGTCCCTTTAGTTTTATATAGGGGTCAGGCATATTTTTATCAACCAGAAGAAAAGTTTTGAATAGTAATTAATAAAGATTTGAAGGATTTTATCTGGGAGGAGAAGGGGGCAAGAGTCAAGTGGGATACATTGATCCTCCCAATAGAACAAGGTGGTTTAGGATTACCTGATTTGAAGGGATATTTTAGAGGTACACAGTTAAGGCTCATATACATAACAGCAGAAAGCTATAATTCAAAGTGGAAAGGAATGATGATAAAGGAGGAGTGATTCAAGAAATAAGGGAAAAGTGGGATTTTGGGTGCAGATCCTTAATGAGAATAACAACAGCCATAGAGAATATTATATTCATAAAATAGCAGAAAGTATTTTAAGCAATAAGCCAACACGAGAATAGAGAAAGGAGATTCTGCAGATAGGGATGACTGCCAATAGGGGTAGAGAGAATAGGCAAGAGGGAGCTGGAATTTACTGTAGAAAATTGGCAAAAGAACCAAGATATTGGGAAAAAATAACTAGAGAGAGAAAGGTAATAGAGTGGGAAGAGGCCACAACATTTGGACTGCAGGCTACAGACTGCCCTCCCTATCAGGGAATGATATCAGTGTATTGACAAAGAGAAAGGGACAGGGGAACACTAACTGAAAGATCTATTCTGGTAGAGTTTTTAGTTGAATCTAGAACAGAAGCTGCAGTTAAAAATGTATAATTAGTAAAGCATGTGAAATATTGCACAATAACTACAGGAATAAATAAGAAGATGTTAGAAAAGATTGGGAAGAGGGATTGTGTAAACAATTCATAAGGAAACAATGGGAGGATGGGCAGGGAATATTCTGCATAGTTGTATATACTTATTCTTTCTGTTGGAGTCATCAAATAATTTCTTATACATCATTACCAAATAAATGTTACATATTTATGGGTGCTCACACAATGTTTTCATTTAGAGCTTTTTCAGAACCAAAGGTTATAAATATGTGTGAACCATTGGGTACTTAGGTGTATGACATCTCTTCTACTTGATGCATCATTGACATCATCGGACAGAGTGCATGGCAGGTACCTTTGGTTGTCTTCTCTGCTGTCTCTGTACCACTGAAGAAATAATGTAATCCACCTCAATTGTTGTGGCAGAATAAACTTTGCCTTTAACTGATGAATAAATGCAGTCATTTCTCTATGAAACATTTGAGTTGGTATCAGTATTTTCCACTGCCACCTGACACTCTGTGATGTTCTAGAAGATGTCTGGAAAATCACAAGTGTTTATGATACTTGCCCTGGTGCTTTTTCTGTCTCATGGAGGAATTTCTTGGATCTGCGGACTAAGGGACTATTTTCTCATTGTAATGGTCATTGGATGCTGAATCCATTGTCTGAGGCTCAAGATTATTCTACTCCTCAGCCTCTAGATCATATGTGAAGCAGTGATTAGACTAAAAGAAGATGTGCAGTAGGTGATGGCTGGAAGAGCTAAGGCTCCGATATTTATCTCTGCAAGAAGAGTGTAAGGTAGGAGGATCCTCTTATTTTCTTTTCCTTGGTCTTGGTAGATTTCAGTTTTCTGTAGCAGTGCTAATGAGGTAAGTTGAGAAATAGAATCAGTGCTGAAGTAGACATCACATGCATGCCACTGGTCTTTGCGACTGATATTCCCAGAAAAGCACAAGCCAAAATGACATAATCTACACGGTATTATAGGCCTGAATAAAGAAATGAGTCACCAGTTTAAATTCAAGCAGTGAAGGTGCAGATAAATAAAATAATCACTGGGATAAATTCAATCAAAGAACAAAAGTTTGGAAACAGTGAAGAGCTCTTGTAAGGAGGACTGCGTCTTGCTTACATATGTATTTGACTGGATACACTAAAATGCTTTAGCAACACTAGCTCAACAAACAAGCCAGCATCACTTTTCTCTAGGGAATGCTGGACTGTTCCCATTCAGATATGAAAAACATTTGTACAAAATCATTAAGAATGATGTAACAGTCATGGACTAAGTGTCATGATCTGCCAATTAATATGTGAGAAGGCTGGCCTTAACATAGAGCAAATGCACACTGCTGCTTTGGGCTCTGACCAACACCTGCCGCATTGAAATAAGCTTTACACTGAACAGCTGCTTTGCAGAATTATAATCGCTAGCTTCTCAGGAGAAGGAAAACAGGTTTTAGTACTTAATAAATAAGCACCTATCCAGGCATGTCTAAGGGTAAGGTCTCTGTGTTTTCTCCTGTCTACCTGATGAATCGGGCATCATGGGGCAATGCAGCAATTGCCTCATGTACACAGACAACCATCTCCTCCTACCACTCAACACTACAACCTGTGAGAGATGCACTTATATAGCTAAACTGGAAGCAAAGCTCCCTTCACCCAAGACTGGACTAGACAGTCAAGAGGAGAGGGTAAACACTTGCACCACACCACACTCATTACATAGTCCCTCAAAACCTACACCACCAAAATACACACCTACATTCGTGGAGGCTCTTAATAAAAATCTGTCCAAGCAACAGGGACCTCCAAAGCAGAAGCGCAATCAACCTCCACCCCCCCCAACACAACCCAAATAACACATAGCCCACAAACTCAGTGTGCCACTCAACCACAGCCCATAAGGCATAACAATGTACCCAACACTCTAGTCATAGGTGACTCTATAGTCAGGCACACTGATGTTCCACTCACCAGGCTAAACAAGGAGAAAGTTACTGTCAGCTGTCTTTCAGGTGCCAGGATCTGCCACATAATGTTTGCACTCAGGTCACTCCACAACAAGTACAAGTATGAGTCTGTCATTGTCCATGTTCATAGGTTCATAGGTTCATAGGTAGATACTAGGCTATCTGCCCGAAGGTATTTATAAGCCTAGCCAGAATGTGTTGGCTTTCGCCACCCCCTTAGATTAGTTCCCTATGCCTCTGTCCAGCAGGGCCACTGAATTGATCCCCAAGATAAACTTTCTGTTTCCCATCCACTCGTCAAGATTTCTTTTGAAGAGTGTTAGCGAGGTGCTCTGCCTAATGTAGATTGGGATCTTGTTCCAAAGCATGGGAAGTCTCTGGGACAGGAATCTATCCCTCCAGCATGTCCTATTTATTGTTGTGGTGAGGTTGAGATCCCTAGAGCGTGTGGCTCGTGGGGATAAAGTTTTCTTTAGGTGAAGCATGTCCATTAATTCTGGGTTGGACATGGCCTTGTATGTCAGGCAGAGATCACCTCTGAGTAGGCGGTATGCAACCGAGTACAGCTGTAATTTCTTCAGTCGAGCTGCATAGGGTATCTGTTTGAGGCCAGTGATCCTCTTGGTAAGGTACTTCTGAGGTATTTCCAGCTGTTGCAGGTGTCTTGTAAGGTACATCCCAAATGGGGCGTTGTACTCTATGATGGCTCTGATGAGTGATGAGTAGAAGGACATAATGACCTCTTTTGATCTGGATGCGAACCCTTTTGTGATTAGGTGAGCCACGTAGAAGGATTTTCTATCCACTTTGGCAATGTGATGATCAAAGGTGAGATTACTGTCTACTTAGGTCCCCAGATCCCTTATCACGTCTTCCGTATTTAGGGGACTACCACCTATGTAGTAGTTTGTGGGTATTTTGTTTTTTCCAAAGGGGATGACTATGCACTTTTTGGCATTTAGCTTGAGGACATGATTTTGACACCAGGTATCCGTCTCTGTAAGAACTTTTTGGAGGATGTCTGTGTCAGCCGGAGAGTCAATTATAGCCCCTAGTTTGCAGTCGTCTGCAAACTTGGCCAGCCATAGTCCTCCTGTGCTTGCCTGTACCTCTGAGAAGTATATGCCGAACAGGAGTGGTCCTAGGACTGAGCCCTGGGAACTCCACTTGTAACCGATTTAGAGTCGGACCTAGCTCCCGCAACTCTCACATTGTGGGTTCTGTCCATGAGCCAGTTGGCAACCCATCTTGTGACGTAGGGATTTATGTTTAGGCTGGTGAGCTTGTCTATAATACCAGAATGGGGAATGGCATCAAAGGCCTTTGCAAGGTCTAGGTAGGCTGTGTGTACCACTTTTCCCTCATCTATAGCCTTGGTAACTGTCTCAAAGAAGTCCACCTGGTTTAGGAGGCATGATCTGCCCTTAACAAAGCTGAACTGGGTAGGGTACAGTGTTTGGAGGTTCCCAATGTCTCTGTTAATGAGTTCCATGATGATGCGCTCCATAGCCTTGCAGACCAAGCTAGTCGGGCTTATAGGGCGATAGTTCCCGGGGTCTGTTGTGACTCCACCTTTGTGAAGTGGAATAACAGCTGCTGTGCGCCACTCTATGGGTACATAGCCTGTGAAGAGGCTGAGTTTGAACAGTGTGTTTAGGTGAGGGGTTAGTTTGTCTTTGAGCTCGTGTAGGATGTAGACTGGGACACCATGCAGTCCCATTGATGCTGTGTGTTTGGCTTTGGAGAGGGCTGTTTTAACCTGAGTGTCTGTGATTTCAGGGACTCTACATTCTTCTGGTATGGTTATGGGCCCACTTGGGGGTGAGAGGGGGGTGAAGTTTGCACTGAACTTGTCTGCCAGGATATTGGCGATATCGGTCGGTTCAGTGTATTTTATGCCATTCTGCATTAACTCCGAGCAGATCTGAGCATTGCCACTTAGATTCTTGACATAGCTAAAGAATGCCTTGTGGTTATCTTTGGAGTCCTTGGCAATTTTTCTTTCAAAGCTCACCTTGGATGATTTTATGAGGAATCGAAGTTTCTTGCTGATACTGATCAGGGATGTCTTCCCTTCTTGGGATTTTACTCTTTTCTGTACTAGTTTCCTCCTTTTATTGTGTAGCTTGTTTATGGCAGGGGTCCACCAGAGTGGTTTCCTTTTCTTGGAGGAGTGAGTCTTTGTTTTGCTTGGGATGGCATGATCCATGCATTCTTGTAGGTGCCCGTAGAATGCATTACTGAAGGATTTTGCAGCTTGGACAGTGTTATCCTTCAGCATGGGGGCTTTAAAACTTTTCACCTTAGACTTAAGTAAAGTGAAGTTTGCTTATGAAAAGTTTTTCACAGTGTTTTTTTTGTCCGGGGGGTGGGGGCAGAATGTGGATATCCAAAGTGATTTGTTTATGGTCAGATCTAACCAGCGAGGGGTTGACCTCCAGTATGGAACACCGGTCGCCCATGTTGGTGATGACCAGGTCCAATATGTTGTCACCTCTGGTGGGTGTGTTGACAAGTTGAACCAGGGTGTTTGAGTTTATAAATTCTAGGAAATGTTGGGCAAGGGAGTTAGTACTTGAGTAGTTCTCCCAGTTAATGTTTGGGTAATTGAAATCACCCAATATTAGGGTGTTTGGTAGGACCTTTATGTTTCCCAGTGTTTCCAGAAATGTGGAATGGGGATCCTGGGACATGTTGGGTGATTTGTAGCAAGTTACAATTTGAATTGCAGTTTTGCCCATTGTTAGTTGCACGTGGATGATCTCAGAAGCATCGTGCTGTGCCACTAACCTGGAGGTGTGGGTATCCTTGATGAATATGGATACGCCCCCGCCTTTTGTATTTCGGTTTGGGTTCTGTGGCCGAAATGTATGATATGAGTTGTAGCCTGGTAGTGCTGGGGTGCTCTCTGGAGCCTTAAACCAGGTTTCTGTTACTGCACATATATCGATTTTCTCCATACTGAGGAGTGCCTCGAATGCGTGCATTTTGAGGTTCAGACTTCTGGCATTGAGTAGCATTACCCTCAGTTTTTTGTTACTTGTGCTATTTACAGCAGTGGGCTTGTCTTTTGAGCCTTGCCTAAAAAAGGCACTATGGGGGTGGCAAGAGCCTCGGCCATTATTCGAAAGCCTAAGGGTGACAGGTGCAAGCCGTCTCTAGCAAAGCAGCGTGGCTTGACAAGCATGTCGTCCCAGGCGGACAGACACTGGATCCCCTTTGAATGATACCAGAAACTTAGCCAATTGTTGAAATTGAGAATTTTTTCTTTATACTGTGGTATCATTCTTGGTGAGGGCAGGATGCTACTCAGGGTCAGGGTCATACCGGCCTGGGCTAAGTGATCAGAGAGCTCTTCCATGTCTCTTTTCATGTACTCCAGAGAGGTACGGCTCAGGTCATTCACACCAACGTGGACAATGACAGAGTCATATTTGTACTTGTTCTGTAGTGACCTGAGTGCTTGTGTTATGTGGCGGATCCTGGCGCCCGACAGGCAGCTAACAGTAATCTTCTCCTTATTCAGCTTAGTGAGTGGGGCGTCAGTGTGCCTGACTATAGAGTCACCTATTACTAGTATGTTGGGTATGTTATTTTGCCTTAAGGGCTGTGATTGCATGGCACAATGGTTTTGTGAAGTATGTGTTTCATGGTTTGTGTTGGGAGGTGGAGGTTGCTTGGATGTTTGCTTTGGAGGTCTCTGTTGGTTTTGCAGATTTTTATTTAGAGCTTGCGAGTATGTTTTCATGTATTTATGTGTGTTTTTTTCCAGTGCTGCTTTAATGGGTTTATGTGAGACTGGTGGTGTGATGCAAGTATTTCCCTTCTCCTCTTGACTGTCTGATCCAGTCTTGGGTTGAGAGAGCTTAGCCTCCAGTTTGGCCGTATAATTGCATCTCTCGCATGTATTAGTGTTTGGTGGTAGAAGGAGGGGGTTGTCTGTGTACATGAGGCAGTTGTAACATTGCCTCAAAATGCCCAGATTCACCAATTGGACTGGAGAGTACACCTGACACTGCCCTTTGGACATGCCTGGATAGGTACAGTGAACTGTTTTACTGGATGGCTGGTAAGGTCAAATAGAGAGCCTTGTTCTTCTGTACCATACAGGAGGGTCTAGTGCTAGGGTTTATAAGTGCTTGCTATAAGTTTTGAGGAAGTGCCAGGCTGAGAAAAAAAGTGGCTTGAGTGCTTAAGTTGAAAGTTTGTCTAGTTCCAAGGGAAAAATTGAAGAGGAGACTTTGTGGAGCTGGGAAAAGTTTTACCCTAGCTATCCGGTGCTGCCCAGTATGCAAAACCAGGCAAATACGGTATTTATAGGTTGGTGTGAATGACCTGAGACATACCTCCCTGGACTACATGAAAAGAAACATGAAGGAGCTGTCCGATCTTGTAGCCCAGTCAGGTATGACCCTAGCCCTGAGTAGCATCCTGCCATCACCCAGAATGATACCACAGTACAAGGAGAAAATGATTGACTTCAGCAATTGGCTAAGCTACTGGTGTCATTTTAAGGGGATCCAGTATCTGTCTGGCTGGGATGACATGATTGAAAGACCATGATGCTTTGCCAGAGATGGCCTGCACCTGTCGCCCTTGAGATTCCAGATACTGGCTAAAGCTCTTGCCACCCCTATTGTGCCTTTTTTAGGAAAGGTTCAAATGACAAACTCACCACCATTACAGGTACAAGTAAGCAAAATCTGAGGGTAATGCTACTCAATGCTAGAAGTCTAAACCTCAAAATGCACTCACTCAAGGCACTCCTTAAAATGGAGAACATCGACATCTGTGCAGTGACAGAGACCTGGTTCAAGGCTCCAGAGACCAACCCTGCATTACCAGGCTATAATTCATACCACACCTTTTGGCCACCTGGACCGAAACACTAAAGGTGGAGGCGTGTCCATATTCATTAAGGCTATCCACACCTCCAGGCTAGTTGTTCAACATAATGCATCCGAGATTATCCAAGTGCAACTAACTCTGGGCAAGACCGCAATCCAAATTGTAGCTTGCTACAGATCCCCCGCCACGCTCCAGGATTCCCACTGTTCTTTTCTTGATACACTGGAAAATATTATGGCACAACCTAACACCCTAATAATGGGCGATTTCAACTACCTCACCATTAACTGGGAAAACTACTCATGTACCAACTCTTTTGCTCAACGGTTTCTGGAATTCATAAATTCCAACACCTTGGATCATCTTATCCACACCCCCACCAGGAGCAGCAATATCCAAGACCTGGTCATTACCAACATAGGCAAATGGTGTTCCACACCAGAGGTCAATTCCTCGTTGGTCAGCTCTGACCACAAGCTAATCACCCTAGACATCCACATCCCACCCCCATTAGGGAAACCACTGTAAAAAATTTCTCCAAAGCCAACTTCATGCTTCTTAAGACAGAAGTGGCAAACTTCACGACATCCATGCAGACAGACAGTAAAGGTACAACTGCTGAATTCTACACAAATGCACTTTTTAAGCACTTACATGAGTGCATGGATTGTGCAATCCCTAACAGAACCAAGATGCTATCCTCAAAAAAAAGGAAGCCAATCTGGTGGTCCCCTGCCATAAACAAACTCTACAACAGAAGAAAGAAACTGTTGCAAAAAAGAGTAAAATCCCATGATTGGAGGTAGTCCCTGGTCAGCCTCAGTAAAAAGCTGAGATCCCTCATAAAATCCTCCAAAGCTAGTTATGAAAGCAAAATCGACACTGATTGTAAAGATAACCCCAAAGCATTCTATAGCTATGTCAAGAATCTCAATGGGAACACTCAGATCTGCTCTAAGTTACAGCACAATGGCATGAAAATTACAGAACCAACTGATATTACTAACATCCTGGCAGATACGTTCAGTGCTAACTTTACCCCCCTCTCACCCCCTAAAGGGCCCATATCTATACAGGAAGAATGCAGAGTCCCTGTAATCACAACTACGCAGGTAAAAGCTGCACTCTCTAAAGCCAAAAACACAGCATCCATGGGACCAGACAACATCCCTGGCTGCGTTTTACATGAACTTCAGAACAAACTGGCTCCCCACCTAAGCCCCATGTTCAATCATAGCCTCACGTCAGGCTTTGTGCCCACTGAATGGTGCACAGCAACAGCTATTCTACTCCACAAAGGGGGAGCAACCATTGATACAGGGAACTATCGCCCTATTATCCTGACAAGCCTGGTCTGTAACGCCATTGAATGTATCATCGTGGAACTCATAAACAAAGACATTGGTAACCTCCAAACTCTGGACCCCACCCAGTTCAGGTTTGTGAAAGGCAGATCATGCCTCCTGAACCTGATTGACTTTTTTGAGGCAGTCACCAAAGCCATAAATGAGGGTAAGGTGATTCAAACAGCCTATCCTGACCTCGCCAAGGCTTTCGACACCGTCCCCCATTCTGGAATTATAGCTAAACTCACTAAACTAGGTATAAATCCCGACGTCATAAGATGGGTTACCAACTGGCTCACTGACAGAACCCACACTGTAAAAGTTGCAGACTCCAAATCTGACTTCAAACCAGTGACAAGTGGAGTACCACAGGGTTTGGTCCTGGGACCTCTCCTGTTCGGTATTTACTTCTCTGAAGTACAGGCTAACACAGAAGGCCTTTGGCTAATGAAGTTCGCAGATAGCTGCAAACTAGGAGCCATAGTCGAGTCCCCAAATGATGTGGACATCCTACAGAAGGGCCTCACTAAGACAGATGTCTGGTCTCAGAGCCATGGCCTCAAGCTCAATGCCAAAAGGTGCATTGTCATCCCCTTTGGTAAAAACTCTGTACCCATGAACTACCACATAGGCGGCAGTCTACTTAATGCTGAATGTATGATAAGAGACCTTGGGCCCCAGGTGGACAGTAGTCTCTCCTTTGATAATTACTTTGCCACAGTAGTCAGGAAATCCTTCTATGTGGCACACTTCATCACAAAATGGTTCTCATCCAGGAAAAAAGAGGTCATTGTTCCCCTCTACCCGACACTCATTAGACCCATTATACAGTACAATGCCTCTTTTAAAATGTACCTCAAAAGACATCTGCAGCAGCTGGAAAGGCCACAGAAGTACCTCACAAAGAGGATTACTGGCCTCAAACAGATGCCCTACACTGTTGTTGTTGTATCTTTCAGCTTTTCCCGGTTAGGGGTCTCCACAGTGGAACTCCAGTCCGCTAATGATTGGCAGTAGATTTTTACGTACCGAGTTGCCAGCTCTGATGCACAACCTTCAACGAAGGTACGCCCATTCACGCATGTCTCCCCACAGAAGACGCTTTAGCTGAGAATCGAACAGGACAACGTCTTACTGTGAGGCGACAACGCTACCGCAGCACCACCACCGCAGCTCCAGATGCCTTACTGACTATCTCAAAAAAATCCAGCTTTACTCCGTAGCATATCGCCTACTCTGAGGTGATCTCTGCCTAGCATATAATGCTATGTCAAACCCAGAGCTGTTGTACATGCTACACCTAAAGAAATCCCAATCCCTCCGACCTACATGCTCTAGGGACCTAAACCTTGTCACCACAATAAACAGGACATGCTGGAGGGATAGATTCCTGTCCCAGAGACTTCCCATACTCTGGAACAAGCTACCCATCTATGTCAAGCAAAGTTCCTCATTAGCACTCTTCAAGAAAAATCTGGATGAGTGGATGGGAAATAGGAAATACACTCCGGGGATCACTTCTGTGGCTCTACTCGACAGGAGCACAGGAAAATAACTTTCTTGGGTGGTGTAAGCCAAGGAGCCTTGTTGGCTAGGCTTACTTAGACCCTTGGGCTGATAACCTAATACCTACCTAGGAACCTAGGAACTTGAACAAATCTATAATAAAATTGCCAGATTTGCTACAAATCAGCCATATAAAACTCACCATTGCATTGCTTTAAAACTACTACAATGGCCTGCATTCCCCACCAACTTCGTATGCATAACTACAAATCACCCACACCATCCTATACAAACCTACTGCTTGCCCCTCCCTCTCTACTCTAGTATCCTTCTACACCCCCACCAGATGACTCCGAAGCTCTGAGCAGCAACTCCTTGACATACATAAACCCAATAGAAACATAGGTAAACTTCTGTACAACTACAATGTGTCTTTAGCCTGAAACAAACTTCCTAATTCCATTAGAAAGACCTCAAACTCTACACAATTCAAAAAGCAAGTAAAACTCTTCCTCGTAAGCTCAAGGATCTGTCCGTGCCAGGATCCTACATAACCACTCCCCTCCATCCAACCTTACCTCATAACTCATTTTCTCTCCATCTATTATTCAACCTCACTGCTACTTATTCCTTTAATCTCCCTTTATACTGCAGTTTCTCAATAACAATAATGTAACATCTAAATATTCACTGTATTCTTTTTCCTGTTAAGCAATGTGATTTGTGTATTGTCTGTACTGTATTATATGTAATTTTTTATATTATCAGATATTATTGCATTCTTTTTTCTGTTAAACAATGTGATTTGTGTATGTATTGGATTCTATGTATTGTTTTATATTATCAGGTATTTGCAGAAGCTCGCAGAGGTCATAGACATCATCAACTTCTTTTGCTACTCTTTCCTAGCCATCAGCTGCAAATTACATTACTGTACATTGACAATGATGCCACTACCTGATAGTTGTAATTTTTTTTTGAAAATGCTTTTTTTGGTGCTCAATCCTTTTTGTTTCTGTATATTTCCTTGATGTAATATTTCACTCTAACAAATTTGTATTACTTAGACTAGATTATTCTACTGTACTGCAAATTTATCTATGTTAAATACTCTGGAGCTTTTCTCTTTGGGTCTCCACTGAAAATGGGTTTCTGACCCAGTTGGACCAACCCGGTTAACAAATGTCAAACAAATAAATAAATAAATGACCACCAACTCACTATAGCTATGCCTTTTTCACTCTTAATTCACTAACACCTCCATATTTTAACAGGTAGTAATGGACTAACATCAAAAACCTGTCACTTTTGTTTGTTTGTGTCTTTCGGCTTTTCCCGGTTAGGGGTCGCCACAGCGGAACTCCAGTCCGCCAATGATTGGCAGTTGATTTTTACGTACCGACTTGCCAGGCCTGACGCACAACCTTCAACGAAGGTACGCCCATTCACGCATGTCTCCTGTTACCATATTATTAATGTGTGTTCTTCTACCTCTGCAGCCAACACTTTCTACTATTTATTTTCCTTTCTAATGTCCTTTCATAACACTCTTATCTCTCTGATAATGAACTCCCTCTCCAAGTGCTTAATTTTCTCTCCTGCTCTTTATACCTCTTCATCTTATTCTATTACTTTGTCTATTTTGACAGCAGAATGCTCTAGTATTTCTCACCTCCATATATTAGTAGAAATATACTCAATATTTTGAAAAACTATGTATTAATTTACTTGACATAGGCTATCCACTTTTGCAAAGTGTTGTCCTACTTGCAGTTTATATTGTATTCTTGATTATAGTTTATCCTAGTAATACTCTATACATGTATCTCACTCTGTATTTCATCTGTTGTGGTGATTTTTTCCCCTTGTACATAATTTTTTTATCAACTATTGCAAAATGTGTTTATGTGTATTTTCTGGAGCCTTTCTCCCCAGGTCATTGTAAAATATTTAATCTGTTCATAGGTTCATAGGTAGGTACTAGGCTATTGGCCCTAGGGCCTATATAAGCCTAGCCAAAAAGGTACCCTGGCTTTCGCCACCCAAGAAAATTATTTTCCTGTCCCCCTGTCAAGCAGAGCCACAGAAGTGATCCCCGGGGTGAATTTCCTATTTCTCATCCAATCATCAAGATTTTTCTTGAAGAGTGCTAATGAGCTCTGTTTGACATAGATAGGTAGTCTGTTCCAGAGTATGGGAAGTCTCTAGTACAGGAATCTATCCCTCCAGCATGTTTTGTTTATTGTGGTGACAAGGTTTAGATCCCTAGAGCATGTAGCTCACAGGGATTGGGATTTCTTTAAGTGGAGCATGTCCAACAGCTCTGGGTTTGACATAGCTTTGTATGTTAGGTAGAAATTGCCTCTGAGTAGGCGATATGCAACGGAGTAAATTTTGAGATGGTCTGCGTAGGGCATCTGTTTGAGACCAGTAATCCTCTTTGCGAGGTATTTCTGCAGCCTTTCCAGTTGTTGTAGATGTCTTGTGAGGTACATACCAAAAGAGGTGTTGTACTCTATAATGGGTTGAGTGATGAGTAGAGGGGAACAATTACCTATTTTTTTCTGGATGAGAAACCTTTTGTGATGAGGTGTGTCACATAGAAGGATTTCCTGACCACTGTGGCGATGTGATTATCAAAGGAGAGACTACTGTCCACCTATGTCCCAAGGTCTCTTATCACACTTTCAGTGTTAAATAGACTAAAGCCTATGTGGTAGTTCATGGGTACAGAGTTTTTACCAAAGGGGATGACAATGCACTTTTTGGCATTGAGCTTGAAGCCATCTGTCTCAGTGAGGCCCTTTTGTAGGATGTCCACATCATTAGGAGTTTCGATTATGGCTCTTAGTTTTCAGTCATCTGCAAACTTAGTTAGCTAAAGACCTGTATTAGCCTGTACTTCAGAGAAGTAAATACCAAACAGGAGAGGACCCAGGACTGAACCCTGTGGTACTCCACTTGTCACTGGTCTGAAGTCGGATTTGGAGTCTGCTACTTTCAAGTGTGGGTTCTGTCAGTAAGCCAGTTGGAAACCCATCTTGTGACATTGGGATGTATACCTAGTTTAGTGAGTTTATCTATAATTCCAGAGTGGGGGATGGTGTTGAAAGCCTTGGCGAGATCTAGATAAACTGTGTGAACCACCTTACCCTTATCTATGGCTTTGGTTACTGCTTCAAAGAAGTCTATCAGGTTTAGAAGACATGATCTGCCTTTTACAAACCCGAACTGTGTGGAGTCCAGAGTTTGGAGATTACCAATGTCTTTGTTTATGAGTTCCATGATGATACGTTCCATGGCCTTGCAGACCAGGCTTGTCAGGCTAATGGGGCGGTAGTTCCCAGGGTCTGTTGTGGCTCCCCCTTTGTGGTGTGGGATAACCGTTGAAGTGCGCCATTCAATGGACACAAAGCCTGAGGTGAGGCTATGATTGAACATGGTACTTAGGTTGGGTGCCAGTTCATTCTGTAGTTCATGAAGAATGCAGGCTGGGATGTTGTCAGATCCCATGGATGCTGTGTTCTTGGCTTTGGAGAGTGAGGTTTTTACCTGTGCAGCCGTGATTACAGGAACTTTGCATTCTTCCGGTATAGAGATGGGCTCTTTAGGGGGTGAGAGAGAAGTAAAGTTAGCACTGAACCTATCTGCCAGGATGTTAGCAATATCAGTTGGTTCTGTATATTTAGTGCCATTGTGCTGTAGCTCGGAGCAGATCTGAGTTTTGCCATTGAGATTCCTGACATAGCTATAGAATGCTTTGTGGTTGTCTTTAGAATCAGTGGCAATTTTGTTTTCATAACTAGCTTTGGAGGATTTTATGAGGGATCTCAGTTTCTTATTGAGGCTGAACAGGGAGTTCCTCCAATCATGGGATTTTTACTCTTTTTTTACAACAGTTTCTTTCTTCTGTTGTAGAGTTTGTTTATGGCAGAAGACCACCAGATTGACTTCCTTTTTTTGGAGGATAGCATCTTGGTTGTATTAGGGATAGCACGATCCATGCACTCGTGTAAGTGCTTATAAAGTGCATTTGTGTAGGATTCAGCAGTCATACCTCTATTGTCCATCTGCATGGGAGTCGTGAAGTTTGTCACTTCTGTCTTAAGAAGCATGAAGTTGGCGTTGGAGAAATGTTTTATGGTTGTTTCCCTAATTGGGGGTGGGGGTGGGATGTGGATGTCTAGGGTGATTAGCTTGTGGTCGGATCTGACCAACGAGGAATTGACCTCTGGTGTGGAACACCGGTCACCCATGTTGGTAATGACCAGGTCTAGGATATTGCTGCCCCTGGTGGGGGTGTGAATAAGTTGATCCAAGGCATTGGAATTTATGAATTCCAGAAAACGTTGAGCAAAAGAGTTGGTACATGAGTAGTTTTCCCAGTTAATGGTGGGGTAGTTGAAATCACCCATTATTAGGGTGTTGGGTTGTACCCTAATATTTTCCAGTGTATCAAGAAAAGAGGAGTGGGAATCCTGGGGCATGGTGGGGGGTCTGTAGCAAGCTACAATTTGGATTGCGGTCTTGCTCAGAGTTAGTTGCACTTGGATAATCTCAGATGCATTATGTTGAGCAACTAGCTTGGAAGTGTGGACATCCTTAATGAATATGGACACGCCTCCACCTTTAGTGTTTCAGTCCGGGTTAGGTGGCCGAAAGGTGTGATGTGAATTATAGCCTGGTAATGCAAGAGTGCTTTCTGGAGCTTTGAACCAGGTCTCTGTCACTGCACAAATGTCAATGTTCTCCATTTTAAGGAGTGCCTCGAGTGAGTGCATTTTGAGGTTTAGACTTCTAGCATTACCCTCAGATTTTGCTTGCTTGTACCTGTTACGGTGGTGAATTTGTCATTTGAACGTTGCCTAAAAAAGGCACTATAGGGGTGGCAAGAGCCTTTGCCAGTATTCGGAATCCTAAGGGCGACAGGTGGGTGTTTCTCCCCTTGTGTATAAATACTCATCTAATACTATTTATAATATTTTTAAATCTGTTGTGGAGCTTTTCTCTCAGGGCCTGTGTTAAAAATTGACTTTCCTGGTTACCAAAGAACAAATAAAATAAAAATAAAAACAGACAAATTCTAATAAGAACCTTTGTCAGCGATCTGGACCTACTATTGCTGCCACTAGCTGAAGGTGCACAATAGTCGGTTCTCATTGTCTTTTAAAATTATTTAACAGTTGTAAACTCATAGACAGTGAATTCTATTTAGATTTAGTTAGTTAGATTACCAGGTTAGTACACAAATCATAACAGATTTGCAGGCACAGTCCAGTAATTCTGGGCATGAGTTCTCAGTCAGAAAAAGACAAACTCTTAATGTTGCTTAACAGATGTATTTAGAAGAAGAATTCCAGGTTCTGCAGTTCCTGTTTGGTTCAGAATTTAAGTTCAGGTTTCCAATTAGCACAGGCATTTAAGTCTGGGAGAAGGCAGGATGTATTTATGATAAGAGCATTTGAAATTAAGCGATAACCTTAGATAAAAATAGGGTTCTGCTATGTGTAACTAAACTTAGTTTCATTTTAAAAGAAAGGGTATACTTCCATAGAAGGATGACTGCATGATCTACATATTTTTTAAGCAATTACCAATGACGTCAATGTGGTATATTGAAGTTATAACCAAGGTTGGTGTGGCTTAATCATGAGGGGGAAGCCCTCGTGATTAAATAAAGCCAACAGTGGGTATGATCGGATCTTTGAGTCAACTCTGTGTTCTATTTATTTAACTTGATTGTTTATGAGATCAAGTTGAATATATATTCATATTGCCTTATTATGTGTCAGAGGTCTTTATGATTAATTTTAAAGTATGCTAGGTTGATGCCTCTGTTGGAAGAGGTTTATATATTTCAATATGTACTGCTTTAACATTGCCCATTTGATTTATATAGCCAAGAAGGTACTGAGTGCTACTGTTTTTTGCTTGGCACTTCAAATACATTTTCTTAATTGTAACTTTATTCATTTTTGGCATATAGAAGTTTAGACTACTGTGATGATAGAACTTCTATAGTTAAAGGGGATTTTTGGATCCAGAGCCATATTGCTGTTATGCACTTTGCGAAGCTATTTATTTAGTTAGTTAAGTAAGTTAATGTGCTGTTTCCTTTAATATGACATTATCTGTTCTGTTTTCTGTGATTGGCTGTAAACGTATTTTAAAATATTGCTTTGTGTATACGTTTGTATTGTCTGATGAAGCTTTGCTTAGTAGAACGCGAAAACGCTTACATTTTTGCTATTTAATAAATATTTTCGTATTTTTTATATTTGCCCTGGCCTGTTTGCTGTGTCTTTACATTTTCACTTGGATAAAGAAGCAGATCAGTTTTTGTCACAAACAATATCATAAACTGCCACATCAGCAGAACAGGTGAATAGTCAATTCAAGAGAGGTTTGCCACTGTCTACTACAGTCCTACAGACCACATCCATAGAGTTTGCTGTGTCTTTACATTTTCACTTGGTTCTACAATATTTTTTTTACACGGCTTAATTCCTGCATCGTTGTTTTTGTGATTTGGATATTTTGTTTTTTCTACATTGCTGGGAGTGTGGCAGAAGGGCAATCTGTAGAGCTAGACTACAATTCTCTCAAAGAGAATATGGTATGGAAATTTACTGACTTTGGCGATATTGTACTTGAAGGCCTCATCTTGCATTTCGCTCAGAAGTGGGCATGTTGCGAATGATTGACGTCCAGGTCTGCATATGTAATGAGCCATGATTGACATGGCAGTCTAATCAGCTGACAGCCCTAGTTTCTCCTCTTACAGATTAAGGTTAATATGAGCAGCTATTAAAGATGTTACTTTAAGGCAGTGAGAGAGAAAAAAAATGTACCATACTACAAAGCTAACAGAATGCAACACCATCTTCCACAGTTCCTCCACCCCTACCGAAATTAATAAGGGGAAAATGTCCCAATCAATAATCAATGAATGCCATAGTCATACTTTGCAATCTTTTAGAGCAAAAATATTTGGACAGAGCCAAATATAGTGGGGGTGGGAGAAAGAAAGGCACAAAAATAGTGACAGTTTTTAAAGGCTGCTCTTAAAAATGTAAGAAACTTGCTAGACTAACAGCTTTTTCAGTAGAATTCACTAAAGGGAGGGAAGAGCGGAGTGCATGATGATGCTATGATGATGATGCTATGGTGATGTTAAGTTGCTAACGTGCGTGTCTAATTCCATTAAAAAATCATATTACTAAGCGGTGTAAAAAAAGAAGCAAAAACCAAACACGTTACAAAACAAACAACAACAAAAAATCATATGTGAATTAAAGCCACAACTGCTACACACACAAATTAAATACAAATGATGATCATCATCCATGTTCCTAGAAATAAGTCTGCCCTCTTCATGATTGTTCCTAGTTTTATAAAAGTGAGAACAAAGTCACACTGACATTTGCTACGATGTATAAAAAAATGCCGACAGAAAAAGAAATTACTTCAAAAGTTGTAACACTTTCTTGGAACATGGATAGTAACCCCTATTGTGCTGGATTGTCATAGTCACTGCACATTCCCATGTGTTTTCGTAGTGGACTCATACTTCTCAATTGTCCAGATTTCTGCCTATTTTTGGTCTTTTCCTCATAAAATTGGTGGTTTTCTGCAAACCATTGAGGGTTGAAGTCAATAAATAATGACATATATACCGCTCAACCTTTTAGAGCAAGAAATCTGGACAAAGCCATAAATAAAGGTGAGGCAAAGGCCATCCAAAATAAGGGCAATTTTTAAATATTGCTCTTAAACTTAGAAATTTACGGTGATATTTTACTCGGAGAAACAATAAAGTCAGCACTGTAAGATAGTCTTTAAGAATTAGAACTATCAGTAACATTGCACAGTATAAAGTATCAAAGAACATAGCTATATAAACTATATTGGTTTACTGGACTTTAGATTCTACATACTAGAAACATATGCTAGTGTCGCTATTGAGGGAATGCATATTCATTAGTGCCCGATTACAAAATAGCACGGGAGTGGGATTTATGCGGGTTATGCTACTACACATCTGGTGAGGCCCTCAAGTAAAATATCACCCTGACTTCCTACAAACTACAGGTAATCCATTACTGGATTTAACTGTGAATCTTAATATGAATAACAATGACTCTGTGAGCTATGATGTCTGTAGTTTCTCGACTCATCAAAGAGACCTTGAAGAAGGTTTGATTAAGTTAAAGAAACTGCAATGGCAGCGGAAACATTTTGAAGCCTGCCTACACTTTAAGGTTATTCCGAGAGGGCTACGGATTTCAAAAATGCCCACCTATGGTTCTACATATCCAGATCTTCTAGCTAAATGGCAGAAGATCAAATTGGAAACAAGTTTTTCTTTTATACATTTATTGGTTGATTATTTTAAGCCTATTGAAGAAAGACTTGCTGAACTAGATCAGAAACAACAAGAGCTTCAGAATGCCTTCCCCTATCAGGCAACCCTTGAAGCCATAGATAAGCTTTTGATTAGTACACACCTGTTTGAACATAAATTACAGGTGCAGAAAAAAACAAATTGATTAGAGACATGAAAGACTTTAAGGCAGGTAATGTTTTTTCTTGTTCTTATGAAAAAACAAGAGTGCCTGGATACAATAACCATGGAAAAACAAATTGTGCACCTGATTTTAGGGGATACTATTTCTTCGGTTGAGAATACCTCTAATTCACGTCTGCATAAATCTCCTGCTAGTCAGCCAATTATATTAACTGGGAAGACACTTATGCCCTTCAGTGATACTAGTAACATTATTTCTTTGGCACATAATGAGGAAGATGTAAGACCGAAAGCAGGGTCTTCGCACATACAGATGGACCATCAGGTTTTTTCCACGCTACCACTACCTATAAGAAATCTGACACAATACCAGAGATCGAGAAGCAGGGTGAGAAAATATAGGAATTCATCCAAGGATATGAACAATACTCCCAACTCTCAACAAATTTTGGATACAGAACTCAACAACTTAGTTTACAATCCAGCTACATATTCTTTTGACTATTGATGAGTATAATGTATTACAGTAGGGACAATCCTTTGTTTCAGCTACTTCTACTAATATCTGCGACACTCTGCTGGACATTAAAATGTTTTGTAGAAAAGTAATGCTTAAGTTAATGTTTCCCCCCCTCTAATGGAAATTTCGATAATATAAAAAAGCCTAGTTCTTATGTTCCATTGTTAAATCCTTTAGTTGAGGCCTTCATAAAATTTTGTGAAGCTGTTTTTATAATATGCATAATAATAATGTCAAAACTTATAAAAGGTTTTACAGTCTATCTAAGTCTGAACATTTAGCTCTTAAATCGCTCAGTTCCAACGAGTGACGAGAGGTCACTAGATCATTCTACTATGATGTTAAGTAATAATTTATAAACACGAGGCTATTCTTGGAAGCTTTGTGAGCAACACAAACTTGCTGTAACCAAAGACAGAAAAGGTACAGGTAGACCTTATTTTTCTTGGAACGTATATCATAAAAACGTTAACAATAATAATCACAGGGAGAATGTATGTACAGTGTTACTTTCGTACACCTCTGACAATAGAAGTGTGTTGGATAGTCATATTTTGACAGCTAATGAGAATATTCACAATATAGTAAGTGATTACCCTAAATTTACATATAGGAACTGTAGGTCATTAAAGCATAGGCTATGCCATTGAAATGTGAATATCAATAGAATTATTAGCTCTGATAGATGTGGCACATTTAGCTGCAGACGTTGCAGCATGTGTCCCTATATAGCTAATAGTCATCTATTTGTACATTCCAGTACTAGAAAGGAATATATTATGTCACACTATGCAGATTGTTCCACAAAAGATGTGGTTTATCTTGCCTTTTGCACAGTGTGCCCTAGATTTTACATGGGAAAAACAAATAGGACACTTAGAGAGAGGAGTAGAGAACACGTTTATAAGATCAGTAAGAGTGACACCACAGTAGCCACTGCCAAACATGTAGTTGATACTAATATTGAACACTCTTTTAAGTTTTTAGTTTAAGAAATTATGAATATGAATGATAGAATTGGAAATGTTAGGAATAAGACTGAACAAAGTGAGCAAAAATGGATAATTAGATTACAATGTGATAAGCAGTATGGTCTCATTTATAGTGTTTGTCTGAAACCTTTTTTAATTGACAGACCTTTTACATGTTAGCAAGTATTTTTCTTGCCAATTTTTATGTAACTACATAGGTTATAGTTAGTGTTTATATTTGGTATGGTTATGATTATTTTTATTTTAATTCTTCTTGTCTTCGTTACAGCAGTATGCTTTGTATTTGTCATGTGATCGCCACTTGGTCTTTGATTGGCTATCACCCTATCAGAGAGTCTAGTTTTTAGTTGTTTCTTATTTTAGCATTACTTTATAGATGTAATTTATTTTAGTTTTATTCAGGCAATTTTAGTATTTGTATTTAATTGCTATGACCATCGGATTCTGGGTGAGATATAAGGTGAATGTTTTACATATATGTTTTATTATTCAAACCCGATAGGTATGATCGGATCTTTGAGTCAATGCTGTGTTTTATGTTTATATAACTTGATCGTTTATGTGATCAAGTTGAATATATATTCATATTGCCTTATTATGTGTCAGAGGTCTTTATGATTAATTTTAAAGTATGCTAGGTTGATGCCTCTGTTGGAAGAGGTTGATATATTTCGGTATGTACTGCTTTAGCATTGCCCATTTGATTTATGTAGCCAAGAAGGTACTGAGCGCTACTGTTTTTTGCTTGGCTCTTCAAATTGAAGATTTTCTTAATTGTAACTTTATTCGTTTGGCATACAGAAGTTTAGACTACTGTAATGATAGAACTTCTATAGTTGAAGGGGATTTTTGGATTCAAAGCCATATTGCTTTTATGCACTTTGCAAAGCCATTTATTTCTTTAGTTAAGTAAATTAATGTCCTGTTTCCTTTAATATGATGTTTCCTGTTCTCTTATCTGTGATTGACTGTAAACATGTTTTAAAATATTGCTTTGTGTATACGTTTGCATTGTCTGATGAAGAGTTGCTTAGTACAACGTGAAAGCACTTACATTTTTACTATTTAATAAATATTTTCGTATTTTTTATATTTGCCCTGGCCTGTTTGCTGTGTCCTCACGTTTTCACTTGGATAAAGAAGCAGATCAGTGTTTGTCACAAGCAATTTCATAGACCACCACATCAACAGAACAGGTGAATAGTCAATTCAAGAGAGGTTTGCCACTGTTTACTACAGTCCTACAGATCACATCCATAGAGCACTGATGTCTCCTCTAGTTGCATTTTCAAATAATTGCAAAAAAGAAAAAAAGAAAACAGGTTTTCTTTGAATGTGCAGCTTTTTGAGGCATTTTTGCTTAATACCAGTTAGGGCCAAGGGCTGGTAAATGCTTCTGTGCTAAATTAAGATCACTGCTTATGATTCTAGTTTAGTCTCATATTTGTATTTTCAGTGCTGTTACCTTTACTTACGTGAATCACCTCTAAACATATCTGAATTTGCAAGACCTGAAAAGCTGCAGTGCTCAATATTTTATTATATGGAGCTTTTTCTCCTTGGCCTTAAATGAAAAGGATGTTTTCCCTACTGGGACTTTCCCACTAAACAAATACACATAACAAATACAAACAAACAAACATATAAAACGTACTTGAAACAGGAACCTACAATGATAGAAAGTCTTCAGCTTCTGGACCATATAATCTGCTTTTTCCTTCTGATTCCCTGATTTAGATTGAGTCATTCTTATTACAAAGTTGTATTAATATATTTTTCATGTACTCTTCTGAGTACTGGACATTAAGAAAAAAATGAAAATATTGTGTTGAATCACTGACTTTGTACCAGCCTAAGAATAAGAGGTAATGCTGCTCTGACTGGAAGTCCTGACTGCAAGAAAACTGAAAAAGGTGCTAGAAAGTGACATTAAGGTGGTAACTGCACTTTATTTAGCATCTGCTGAAAGATCTGGTTTCAGAAATTTGACATTGTTAGACAGGATTCATAAACACAGTATACATTTTGTAGGGTAGTATGCAGAAAAAATATATGGAAATATCTACATTCAGTTCATAGGCAACATTGTATTAGGCTCATTAAAGAGCTGTATTACTGCAGAGCAAGCAGGAAGGTAATATACAAATGAGTAATTAAACTTGAACTGCATGGCTAGTACAAAATACCAGCTGAGAAAAGCCACACTCCTACAACTGTAAGACATTTACCATCATTACTGCAGTCATAGCATCTTATGTACATGATACAAGCCTCCAACAAAGTGTCACTTTAAAATATCTCTATTCAGGCATACATAACGATATAGTAACATCTTCCTTCACCCTTTCCCACTTTCGCTATATATTTAAAAGGGTAACATTCAAGTAATCAATCAGAAAGTGATTGAAGCACTCTGACATTGAGTACAACTAATCAAATGTACTGTCCTCCTGGACCCATGTTAAAGCTCATCCTGGAATTGTGTGGAGCTTGGTTACTGGAGAAAAGCAAAGTTTCCCAACTGTTAAATCCATCCAGGAGTTGCAGCAGGTTGTGTTTATATCAGTTTTATTCCATCATTAGGCATTCAACTAAGTATTTTTTAATGAAATGACATAATCATCTAGCACTATATACCTATCCATGTCTGTCTTGGTGTGTGTGTGTGTGTGTGTGTGTGTGTGTGTGTGTGTGTGTGTGTGTGTGTGTGTACATTTATCTATAAAGATATTTCCATTTGCACATGTTCACACACACACACACACACACACGCGCGCGCGCACATACGCGTACGCACACACACACACACACACACACACACACACACACACACACACACACACACACACACACACAAAACCAGAAGTATTTTCCTTCACCTTCCCTTCCACCAGTTTTACTGTGTACATATAGAGAGTGCAAAAAGTGCTTCACTGTATATCTCCGCTGTATATTGTTAAATCCCCAAGGACAACGGCAATGTTACAGTGCTAGGTACATAGGGTGTTATGTGGAGTATCTTGTCTTGGCTCCTCTCCGTTATCTGCTGGTCATTGTTTTCATACTCCAGTGCATTTAGGCTGCAATGTCTTGAACCCTGTTCTAAATCAGCCTTCTTTCTAAAGTTGCGACCTGAGCCATTCAGTTGAAGGGTGTGTGATGCCCCTGCCATAGCCCAGTAATCAATGAGCCTCTATCCTCACCACTAACACCAGTCAGTGAGGGACATGCACATTGGGAGGATGACAAGTACACACACAGTAAAGTACAATTTCCCTTAAGAGCACACATAAATCACAGTCAGTCTGGGTCTGATTTCTCTCTCTCTCTCCAGATCCCCAGCAAGACCCCCCACTGGCACAGCTATGGGTTGAGATCTCAGCTGAGTGGTCAAGCCAAAACATCCAGCACCCTCTCTGTCCAACCAGTGCTTTGTGTCCCTGCCCAAGAAGCTCACACACACACACACACACACACACACACACACACACACACACACACACACACACACACACTTTGAGATTTGATTTATATACAAACACACAAACACTCCTGGAGAAGGCTAGCACAGGTTAATCTAGCTGTGTCCCCTTCTGCCCAGACTATATGGTATTACCACCTGCCACCAACCACCCTTATCAGCTACTATAAGTCCCCTCACAAAGGGTGACCACTTCTCCTGTGTAATGTTACTGTTATCCAAATGAAAAGTGTGACCAGAACTTTTAAGGCTATTTAGGAGTAACCTGTACAGTATCACCAAATACATATGCAAATACTCTAAGATCTTAAATATCTCTATGCAAAACTAGCCACAAATAATAGGTTTAAATATTTAATAATAAATAGTAAAAGCAAAAGACAATATTCATTAACTCAACACACTGACAGCATAGTTCAGACTGACAGGAAATACTTCAATACAACATTGCAGGACAGTCTCACATAAATATAGAAAACATTTAAACTAATCTTGCTGTATTCCTATCTTTATCTAAGAGATACTATGCCCTAAATGTCTTACTTACATAGCCAGGCAAATACAGATGAGAAGTGCTAAAGAGTGGAATGTTTACAGGTCCAGAACAAGATACAAAATGCACTGACTTTCTCTGAGAGATAGTTCTTAAATTAATAATATACATTACTGCTGGGTCATCTCAGATTACATCATTCTTGTCACCTCTGCCGAAGTTTCCAGGCCAACAAGAACTTAAAATTTAGTATGGGTCTGTAAAACATACTTATCTCTCATATTTACAGCTGTTAGGAAGCCACAGAGCAATACAAAAACAAATTACATGTGAAACCTAGTAACTACCTCTGTCTCAAGACAATAGAAAGAATCTCTAGCTGTAAACATTCTGTCTCAGCTGAGATAAACTAACTTTATAGCATATCGTAAAACTCTTTACTTTTGTTTTTAAGAGTTTGCAAGTTAACTCTGTATATTCCAGCCTTTACCATCAACACATACATTTGCACAAGCATGTAGTTTATACATATTTCTGCTCTTTTCTAGCAGGGTGCACTGTGGTTACAATCTTGAAGCTCAGTACAAAACATAGTTTTCTTACATTTCTAAGGCAAGCATACAAATCATATTACTATTCACAAATGACATAGAATTATTTACAAAATTCTACCTGGCTGAGCTGGCACCCCTCACAATCCCCCCCCCCTTGAAAACTCAAGCTAGTTTTTCAAGTGACCCTTGAGAAACTTTTCTTGAGAGGACTGTGCCTATCTGGGAATACCTTACGCCATTCCCTGTCTTGAGAGCCCATCTACGTTGGCATTGCTAACCCCACTGCGGTGCTGTACTGTCATATCATATGCTTGCAACCTTGGCTCGACCTTAGCAACTTGGCATTTTGCTGGCTGGCTTGATGTAACCATGTTAGGGGATTGTGTTCTGCAACTACAGTGAATTTTCTTCCATACAGAATAAGGCTGAAGTTTCTGCAGTGTCCACACTATGGCTAGACATTCCTTTTCTACAGCTACATAGCATTCCTCCCTGCATTGGTGGCTACGACTAAGATAAACCACTGGGTGTTTTTTTCCCTCTGAAGAAATTTGACTAAGTACAGCCCCCACCCCATGGTTCGAAGCATCCTCCTGCACAACAAATTATTTTCTGTAATCTGGACTGGCTAACACAGGGGTCCTCTCAAAGCTCCTTTAAGCTTCTGGAATGCCTGCTCACATCCTGGGATCCACACTACCTTATCTGGCCTGTTTTTCCTTGTCAGATCTGTGAGGTAAGCAGCTATGGTACTATAATTGGGGACAAACTTTCTGTAGTACCCTGCTGTCCCTAAGAATGCCCTGACCTGCTTTTTGGTAGCAGGTGCAGGCCATGCCTGAATGGCTTCCACTTTGGCCAGTTCTGGCCTGATACTACTACTCCCACTCTATGTCCCAGGTAGGAGACCTCTGCCATATCCACCTGACATTTGCTGGGCTTAATGGTCAACCCTGCCCTCTGTAGTCTGCCCAACACCTCCCTGACATGCTGAAGGTGCTCTTGCGAGGAATGGCTGTAGATGGCAATATAATCTAGCAAGAAAGGGCAAAACCACCTGCTCCTGCTAGGATATGATCTTCCAGCCTCTGGAAAGTTGCTGGGGTAGTTTTCATCCCAAAGGGCATTTTTGTGAACTCATACAAGCCAAAAGGAGTCACAAAGTCTGACCTCTCCCTAGCGCTGTGAGTCAAGGGTACTTGCCAGTAACCCTTGGTAAGATCAATGGTAGCAAGATACTTAGCCCTACCCAGCTGTTCTAGGGCTTCATATGTCCTAGGCATGGGATAAGCATCTGACTGTGTATAACTATTCAGTTTCCTGTAGTCCACACAGAACCTGGTGCTGCCATACTTCTTTGGTACCAGCACTACTGGGGAGGCCCAGGGACTGCTGGATTCCTAAATTACTCCTAGTTCCAACATTTCCTGTATCTCCCCCCTCAAAGTCTGTTTGGTTCTCTCAGGCACCCTGTAAAGGGCCTGCTTAATGGGCTTTTGGGGTCCTGTATCCACATGGTGCTGCACCAGGTGGGTGCACCCTGGTTTCCCAGTGAATATGTCCCCAAACGCCTGTATCACTGCTCGAATTTCGTGAACCTGGGTAGGGGATAGCTACTGGGACATTGCTACCCCTTCCACTGAGGTGTCAGTCCAAGCCTCACTGAGGAGATCAGTCACCAGATCCCCCTCACACTCCTCTTGCAATCCACTACAAATACTCAGCGCAAGGGCCTCCCTAAGGTTTCAGCATGTTAACATGGTACAATTTGTTCCCCTGTCTAGTGCCTAGCAGCTCTACCATGTAGTTAACTTCACTGACCTTCCTTATCACCTTGTAGAGTCCCGCCCAAACTGATGCAGCTTGCTGTGTCTGACAGGAATGAGATCCATTACCTGCTGCCCTACAGCATACTCTTTAGCTTGAGCATTCCTGTCATAACAGACCTTTTTCTGCTGTTGGACTTCTGCCACGTTCACCTGGGCCAAGCCCATGGGTTCCCTGAGCCTTGTCCTGAGGATTAGGACATATGTCACAACAGACTCCTTGTGGGATTTACACTCACTCTCCCACTCATCTCAAATTAAATTTAGAGGCCCCCTCACCCTATGCCCATACAGCAACTCAAAGGGTGAAAAACCTGTGGATTCCTGGGGAACCTAATCAAACAACAGATGGGGCAGATATTTGTCCCAGTCCCTCTTAAATTGGTCTGCAAATGCTCGTAGTATGGACTTGAATGTAGAGTTTAACCTCTTAACAAGGCCATTAGTCTGGGGATGGTAGGGGGTGGTCTGTAGGTGCTTCACCACACAGTACATCCACAGACAAGCCAGCAGGTCTGACATGAAATTGGCACCTCTGTCAGTCAGTATTTCTTTTGGGAAACCTACTGCTGAAAATCTCTAACAAAGCATTTGCCACCTTTTTTACCTCAGTGGACCACTGCCTCAGGGTATCTTGTAGGATAATCTACTACCACTAGGATATAATTTTTCCCTGTGGAACTTCAGGTACTCAGAGGTCACACAATATCCATAGCTACCCTCTAAAATGACTCCTTAATCACAGGCAAAGGCATCAAAGGAGCTTTCACCTTGTCTCCTGCCGTGCCTACCTTTTGGCACTGCTCACATGTCCTGTAGTATCCTGTTACATCTCTGGAAATCTCAGGCCAATAGAAGTTCTGCATAATACATCTCTTTGTACATTTTATGCCCATATGACCTGCAAAGGGAATATCATGGGCTATGGCTAGAAGTGCCAGATGGTAGACTCTGGGCATTACCAACTGCTGTATTCTCAAACACTCTATCCCTCCCTCAGGAGTCCACTCTCTATACAGTAAACCTTTGTCCCAGTATACAGATTCCCCCTTCCCTTGAGAATCAGATGCCTGACTAGCTACCTGCCTCAGGGTTTGTAATGTAGGGTCTGAGAGCTGAGCCTGTCTCAACTCTCTCTTTGTAACCCTTCCCAGTTCCCCTTACACAAGAAGTCTGGTATCCTCTGACAGTGGTGCCTCACTGTCAGCCTGGATACTACTACTCACCTCTGCCCTTGCAGTCACTCTGTCCAAGGGAACATCAGTACTCACAAGCAGCTGTGGCTCACCTTCAGTCTCACTGCTACAGGGTAGCTCCCTCCCTGAAGTAGCCACCTTAGCAGTCCTAGCTGCAGGTGTGCAGTCTGTCTGGGTCTCTCCCAGGCTAACAGACTCACATGCTTGTCTTCAAGCCTGACTGCGTGCAACTGCATGAACACATGGTACTGCATTATAAAAATCATTCCCTATCAGGACATCTGCAGAGATATCCTCAAACACACCTACTTGCTGGCTTCCTTTTCCACCCCCCAGTCAAGGTAAACCCTAGCCAAAGGTATTTGGAATGGGGTCCCTCCTAAAGCTCTGACTGGCGTAGACTGCTCAGGCAAGTAGTGCTCCTCTGTAACCATTGCGGGCTTCACAATAGTTATGTCAGAGGCTGTGTCTCTCTTAGCAATGGTCTCTTTGTCATTCACTAAGATAGGAGATAACCTCTTGTTGTAGTTTGGTACCCTTGTTGTCTCGAGACAACCTACTGTTGGCATTTTGTCATCCCCACTTACTGGCTCTTCTACCTTTTGTTCCCCACCTTGCCTCTGTGGATATCTATATGCTACATGGCCCCACTGGTTGCATTTAAAACATTTCACCCTAGATCCTGGACATGTACCTGGACTACTGGCTTCCCCTGCTACTGGCAAATTCTGTTGTGGAAGTCTGGGCTGCCTACCATGGGTTCCCTTAGACCCATGAGCAGCACTGGGTGTCCCTTTCCTTTCCACTGATGCCCTGCCTGCTAGGTGTAGGTCTCCCTTCTTCCCAACTCATCTACAGTAAGGGATTGTCTATCAGCTAACCAGATCCTCATGTCTTCAGGCAAAGTGCTAAGGGCTTGTTCTCTCACCAAAAAGTCTGCCAGCCCTTCAAAGGTGGTGATCCGACATCCACTCACCCACCTATGAAAATAAGTGCTTAGTTCAGCAACATATTCACACATACTTTCATCTGCCTTGCATCTATGCTCACAAAACTTTCTTCTGTAATCTTCAGGTGTTAACTTAAAACATTCTAGCAAACAGTTTTTTTACAACATTATAATTTAAGCAGTCATTATCAGACAGTTTGGACAGAAAAGTTGCAGCTTTACCATGGAGTAAGGGGGTCAAGAACCGTACCCAGAGCCCTTGGTCAACATCATACTGTTTACATGACCTCTCAAACATATGAATGAAACTATCAAAATTATCTCCTTCTGTAAATTGTGGAAGGAATTTACTGACCTTTGTTGCTTCTGGGGTTCGGTTACTCTATTCCGCATTACCTCCATGACTCTGGCGAAGGGTCAGTATCTCCTTTTTATGTTGCATCTGCCTCTCCTGCTCCTCAGCTTCCAGGCATAGCAGTTTCTCATTTTCCTCAGTCTCTAGATGCCTCAGTCTTATTGCTGCCTATATTTCCAAACACATGGCCTCTAGCTCAAGCTCTTTATCTCCAGATTGATTTTTAAGTCCTCTGTGGAAAAGTTGAACTGTCCATTCTCTGACAGTTGTACATCTCCACAGGCAGTCTGATCATCCTCCTGGTTGTTATTCTCTGATGCAGCTGTGACTAAAGCTGTAATAATGTCTGCTTTAGTCAGGATAGCATGCACCAGTCCTTTAGCCTGGTACATCTCAGCCAACTGGCTCCTTGTCAGCTTGCCATACTCCTCTGCTGACATGCTTGCCTGCTCAACTGACTAACTAAGCTAACAAAAGAAATAAAATAATTGTGATCTGAACTCTGAATGTTCACTGCGAGGCTGATTTACAGTACAAAAACACATTCAGTGATCACTGTACACAAGCTACGGGAATTCACTATCCACATCACTACAAGCCAATTAATATGTGATGTGGTTAACTCACCACTATCAACCACTTAATATGTGATGTGGCTATCCCACCACTGCCATATAATGAATATGTGATGCTCCTGCCCAGGCCCAGTAATCAAGGAGCTTCAATCCTCACCACTAACACCAGTGAGGGATGTGCACATTGGGAGAATGACAAGTACACACACAGTAAAGTATAATATCCCTTAAGAGTACACAGAGATCACAGTCAGTCTGGGGCTGGTTTGTACAGCTATAGGGTTGAGATCTCAGCTGAGTGGTCAAGCCAAAACCTCCAGCACACTCTCTGTCCAACCAGTTCTTCATGTCCCTGCCCAAGTAGCTAACACACACACACTTTGAAATTTGATTTATATACAAATACACAAACACTCCTGGGGAAGGCTGGCACAGGTTCTTTAGCTATGCCTCCTTCTGCCAGACTATACAGTAGTACCACCTGCCACCAACCATCCTTATTAGCTACTATAAGGCACTTCACAAAGGGTGACCAATTCTCCTGTGTAATTTTACTGTTATCCAAATTATGTGTGACCAGAACCTTTAAGGCTATTTAGGAGTGACCTATACAGTATCACCAACTACATATACAAATAAATATCGCTTCACAAAACCAGCCATAACTAATAGGTTTAAATATATTTAATAATAAATAGTAAAAGCACAAGACAATACTCATTAACTCAACACAGTGACAGCAGAGTTCAGAACCACAGGAAATACTTTAAAAGAATATTGCAGGACAGTTTCACATAAATACAGAAAACATTTAAACTAATCTTGCTGTTTTCCTATCTTTATCTAAGAGATACTATCCCCTAAATGTCTTACTTACAGAACTAGGGAAATACAGATGAGAAGTGCTGGAGTGGAATGTTTACAGGTCCAGAACAAGATACAAAACGCACTGACTTTCTCTGAGAGATAGTTCTTAAATTAATAATACACATTACTGCTGGGTCATCTCAGATTACATCATTCTTGTCACCTCTCCCTTAGTTTCCAGGACAACAGGAACTTAAAATTTAACGTGTGTCTGTGAAAACTACTTATCTCTCAGATGTACAGCTGCTAGGAAGCCACAGAGCAATACAAAAACACTTTACATGTGAAACCTAATAATCTCTGTCTCAAGACAACAGAAAGAAAATCTAGCTGTAGAAATTATGTCTCTTAGCTAAGATAAACTAACTTTATAACATATCATAAAACTCTTTACTTTTTTTCTTAGAGTTTGCAAGTTAGCTCTGCATATTCCAGCCTTTACCATCAACACTTATATTTGCATTGGCATGTAGTTTATTCACATGTCTGTTCTTTTCCAGTAGGGTGCACTATGGTTACAATAATTGTACAGTATTTAAAAATAATAAAAAAATACAGTTTAAATAATTTTCATAAATTAGACATAATATGAAAACACTGGTGAAGAATAGAAGTTATATGACAATGATTTAATAGTTAGAGAAATTAAAGGTACCTTAGTATAATGCAAACAGGAACCGCAAAACAAAGTAAGAGGGAAGCAGACATATTTAGAAAGAAAAGACAGGCAATGTAAACTGATAGAAGTAAGGAAGTGAGTGAAAAGAAAGAGTAAGGAGATGTAAGGTATGAAAATGTATTTGTTCACATTTAGGGATATAGTTTATCTTGGTGTTGAGTAAGAGCAGAGACAGCTTTTGGCTAGGAAGTCTTTCAGAATGGTTTTGAAGGAGAGAGGGTATTGACCTGATGGATAGAGATAAGGAGTTCCAGGACTTAGCAACATGGTATGAGTACAGACAATGCCCAGCAAGTTTGATAGGTCTGTGGACAGACAGGAGTTTTTGGTCATTGGATTGTAATGACCAGTCAGGAACATACTTACATAGAATGTTATTTAGTGCTGGACAAGCAGATGGATTATGGATAATTTTATAGGTGGTAAGAAACTGTGTATATGTTAGTTGATGGGGAAGTTCTAACCAATTTAGGCTTTTTAGTGGTATACAGTGGTGTATTCTGAAACAGGTATTGGCTGCAAATTTTGCAAGTTTGTTATAGAATTGTTCAAGTTTTAATTGTTGTGATACGTGAAGGTTAATAAGGATGGGAGCACCATAAAAAAGTGGGGGGAGGAGATAAGTAGTGGCAAATGTAGCTTTAGTTTTGTCAGTGATGTTTTCAGCTCTATAAAACATCCCTTTTTTATTAGATTTTTTTATACAGTTTTGTATATGTAGTTCAAATTTAAGATTATCATCCACTATCATCTCTAAAAATTTGCTATGAGAAGACTTGAAATTTTGTTTTTTTCATGGGAGAGGAATTTGGGGAAAAAGTAGGGGGGTTTTTGTAAGGGTTGAGCATGAGTTGCGAGTTACAAAGCCATGTTTCAGTTGCTGTTAAAGCTTCTTGAGTAATTTTTTGGAGGTGTGCCATGTTGTCAGATGTGCAAATGAGTGTGGAGTCATCTGTAACACCATTAATTAACTTAGAAATTAAGGCAAAATAGTTTCAGCTGTCTTCCTTGATATGTCCAAGGCCTTTGATACAGTTTCTCATCACAAATTACTAACTGTTCTTTCCAAATTAAACCTCAGCCCTTCTGCTCTCATATGGTTTCATAGTTATCTAGATGGTCGCCAACAAGCAGTAAAATGACAGCATGACCTCTCCCCACTTCTTCCCATTACATTATAGGTCCCACAGGGATCAATTCTTGGCCCTTTACTTTTCAGTATCTTTACAAACGACCTTAGTACTGCCACTTCACTAGCTTCCATTATCCAATATGCAGATGACGCAACACTTATATGTGCTGCACCTACACTTCAACACCTCCAAGATATAACCCAGAAGTCCTTCTCTGATATTTAACTACTGCTATCTAAATCTCAGCTCATACTTAACCCCAAAAAACAAAACATATAATCTTCTATCCTACTAGACTCTCATACATCTCTACCCCCTTCTATATTACTTCTGCCAATAATACAAAAATCATCCCTGAATTCCAAGCAAAATTACTTGGTATCATTGTTGATAATAATCTACAGTTTGATCTACATATATCCCAAACAATAAAGAAAGTTCATAAAAACTGGGTATATTATACAGGAACAAAAAATTCCTAACCCCTACCACCCATATTAATATATATGGGTTCACACAAATAATATCCTCTCCTACTAGAATTAGTAAATTTTCCAACAAAGAAAGTATACTAGACTGGATTCTTATCAACAGTCATCCCAATACATATAAGACTGGGACACTCCCTGATAACCTAAGCAATCATTTACTAACCTATATTATTAAACACTATGCCAGTAACACCTGCCAGCCTACATATAGGACAATTAAGAATAACAAAAACTTCAGCCCTATCAACTTAAACTATGTAATTGGTCAGTCTTAAAACAAGTGCCACTTGATGAAGCTGTCATATACTTTAATACTAAGTTCCATACTATCCTTGATTCCCATGCTCCTGTTTGCACTATTTGAACGAAAACAAGAATTGCTCCATGGCTTACTAAGGATACCAAATTTAAAATTAAACTTAGAAATAAAGCCCGGGCCATCTGGTGAACAACAAAAGCCCCTCTAGACCAGCTCAGATATCATCATCTTAGAAATGACACAAAAAAATCCATACTGCTAGACAAAAAAAACTACTACAACAATCTTCAACAAAAACACCAAAATAAACCTCAAAAGTTCTTTGCAGGTACAAATAGACTTCTTCACCCAGGTAAAATTACCACTCCAACCCTCTCCACTGCTACAGAAAATTCCCCAGAGGGCATTGCTAATTCCTTTAATAACTTTTTCACCGAAACTATCCAGACCCTTGCTAACCAACTATCACCCATTGGCTCTAATACCATCACTACTACGTCTGCCACTCAACTCCTTTAGCTTCCAAACCATCTCAACCTCACTTATTAGGTCCCTAATTAATAAATTAAAACCAACCACCCTATCTGCTGACCTCCTCCCCGCAGAATACCTACAAAAAGCAGCAGATGCTATAGCATTCCCCATCTCCATCTTGATTAATAGAACCATTATTAAAAACTCTACTCCCTCCATCTGGAAAACATCCCATCTTATTCCACTTCATAAATGTGGTAGTTCCACAGATATGTCAAATTATACACCTATTGCCCTCCTCTCACCTCTAAAATTATAGAGAAGTGAGTGTATTCATAAACAACTTCTGCATTATCTCATTCAGAAGAATCTGTTGTCTGACACTCAACATGGCTTCAGATCACATCACAGTACCACCTCTGCCATCCTTTCTTTCACCAGTGCCATTAACCATAACAGAAATAACAATATGCTATCCTCAGCCCTCTTTCTCGACTTCTCCAAAGTCTTTGATATGGTTAACCACCAGTTACTTCTCCATACCCTGTCAACCATATCCCTGGATAGCAACGCTATTCAGTGGTTCCAGTGCAGTCCTATCTGAGCAGTAGACAACAGGCAGTCCTATGGCAGGACAAATTATTCACTCTACTTCCTCTATCTCTTGGAGTTTGGAAGGGCTCTATTCTAGGTCCCCTTCTATTCTCTATCTTTATCAACAACCTTCATACTGCCATTCCAGACACAACTTGTATCCAATACGCTGATGACTCCACTTTGATCTGCTTTGCTTCTTCACCATCAGACCATCTGATCTTATCCCAGAAAACATTCAACATAGTAGAAAACTGGCTCTATAATCACCATCTTATTTTTAACCCTAATAAAACCAAGCTACTACTTTTCTCCCCCACTCATATGTCCAATCCATTCACCTTTACAATAACATCCAACAATGGTACCATTATCTCCCCAGATACCCACACAAAACTCCTAGGGGTAATAGTAGACAACAACCTCAAATTTGATATACATGTGAATCAAACTATCAAAACAATTAATAAAAAACTTGGCTCACTATATAGAAATAAACCTTTCTTTACTGCGTTAGCTAGGATTGACATTACCCGCACACACCTACTCTCTACCCTTTTGTATACCTCACCTATGCTAACTAACTTGAATAAATCAGTACTTGGTAAACTCTCAAACTGTTATAACCATATCACCAGATTTGCCACATGCTCTAAATATTGGACACATCACTGCCAAAACCTTAAACTACTAGGGTGGCTTGAATTTCCCAGCTTACTTCAATATAATCAGCTTATAGTAACACATAAGGTCCTCAACCATCCCGAAAATACCCCTGGTATTAAAAACCTCATCAATACCTATTGTAACTACAGGCCACTTCATTCTTCTAACAAACTGCTGGTTCTAACATACAAATCCAATAACTCAGCTGGTGACTCCCTGTTTTCTAACTTTGTTGATAAAATCTGGAACTCACTTCCAGCTGACCTCACTCTACTACCCTCACTCTCTCTATTCAAAAAAAGCCTCAAAGAGCACCTAATGACACACTGGCTATCTCCATGTACCAACCCTGACTAACTCCCCAACTTCTCTGTTAAGGATTTACCTCCCCTCTTTCTATGAGAGGTATGTGTAACATATGACTCTTTACCCCTCTATGCTATAAGTCTTTATACCCCTCCCCACTCCTCTCCATTACCCTTTTTTTTTGTATTTTTCCACTTAATTTTGTTTGGGTTTGAGTTGAAATGGAGCTAATCAGTCTATATTTGGAGTAAAGGTGAGGGGCATCATTAAATAGGTTTGGTGCGATGTGTGGATAGTGTAGAGAGAAAGTATGAATAGGTGGTTGGGACAGAGTTGGAGAGATGTTGAGAGCTACTATAGCATCATGGTAGGTTCATAGGTTTATAGGTAGGTACTAGGCTATCAGCCCAAGGGCCTACGTAACCATAGCCAACAAGGTTCCCTGGCTAACGCCACCCAAGAAAGTTATTGTCCAGTGCCACTGTCGAGCAGTGACACAGAAGTAATCCCTGGGATGTATTTCCTATTTCCCATCCACTCATCAAGATTTTTCTTGAAGAATGCTAATGAAGAACTTTGCTTGACATAGATGGGTAGCCTGTTCCAGAGTACAGGAAGTCTCTGGGACAGGAATCTATCCCTCCAGCATGTCCTGTTTATTGTGGTGACAAGGTTTAGGTCCCTAGAGCATGTAGCTCATAGGGACTGGGATTTCTTTAGGTGTAGCATGTCCAACAGTTCTGGGTTTGACATTGCTTTATATGTGCAGAGATCACCTCGGAGTAGGCGATATGCTACAGAGTAAAGCTGGAGTTTTTTTGAGGTGGTCAGTGTAGGGCATTTGTTTGAGGCCAGTAATCTTCTTTGTGAGGTACTTCTCTGGCCTTTCCAGCTGCTGCAGATGTCTTGTGAGGTACATTCCAAAAGGGGCGTTGTACTCTATAATGGGTCTAATGAGTGTTGAGTAGAGGGGAACAATGACCTCTTTTTTCCTGGATGACAAACCTTTTATGATGAGGTGTGCCATGTAGAAGGACTTCCTGACTACTGTGGCAATGTGACTATCAAAGGAGAGACTACTCTCCACCTGGGTCCAAAGGTCTCTTATCACGCATTCGGTGTTAAGTAGATTGCTGTCTATGTGTTACCAAAGGGGATGACACTGCACTTTTTGGCACTGAGCTTGAGGCCATGGCTCTGACACCAGGCATCTGTCTCAGTGAGGCCCTTCTGTAGGATGTACACATCATTTGGGGACTTGACTATGGCTCCTAGTTTGCAGTCATCTGTGAACTTCGTTAGCCAGAGGCCTTCTGTGTTAGCCTGTACTTCAGAGAAGTAGATAGCAAACAGGAGAGGTCCAGGACAGAACCCTGTGGTACTCCACTTGTCACTGCTTTGAGGTCAGATTTGGAGTCTGCAACTTTTACAGTGTGGGTCCTGTCAGTGAGCCACTTGGCAACCCATCTTGTGACATAGGGATTTATACCTAGTTTAGTGAGTTTAGCTATAATCCCAGAATGGGGGATGGTGTCAAAAGCCTTGGCGAGGTCAAGATAGGCTGTGTGAACCACCTTACCCTCATCTACGGCTTTGGTGACTGCCTCAAAGACATTGATCAGGTTCAGGAGGCATGATCTGCCTTTCACAAACATGAACTGGGTGGGATCCAGAGTTTGGAGGTTACCAATGTCTTTGTTTATGAGTTCCATGATGATACGTTCCATGGCCTTACAGACCAGGCTCATCAGGCTAATAGGTCAATAGTTCCCGAGATCAGTGGTGACTTCCCCTTTGTGGAGTGGGATAACTGTTGCTGTGCACCATTCAGTGGGCACAAAGCCTGATGCGAGGCTATTATTGAACATGGTGCTTAAGTGGGGAGCCAGTTCGTTCTGAAGTTCATGTAAAGCGCAGCCTGGGATGTAGTCCAGTCCCATGGATGCTGTGCTTTTGGCTTTAGAGAGTGCAGCTTTTACCTGCATAGTTGTGATTACAGGGACTCTACATTCTTTCTGTATAGATATGGGCCCTTTAAGGGGTGAGAGGGGGGGTAAAGCACTGAACCTATCTGCCAGGATGTTGACAATATCAGTTGGTTCTGTAATTTTCTTGCCTTTGTGCTGTAACTCAGAGCAGATCTGGGTGTTGCCATCGAGATTCTTGACATAGCTATAGAATGCTTTGTATTTGTCCTTGAATTAGTGGCAATTTTGTTTTCATAGCCAGCTTTGGAGGATTGTATAAGGGATCTCAGCTTCTTACTGAGGCTGACCAGGGAGCTCCTCCACTCATGGGATTTTACTCTCTTTTGCAACAGTTTCTTCCTTCTGTTATACAGTTTGTTTATGGCAGGGGACCACCAGATTGGCTTCCTTTTTTTGGAGGACAGCATCTTGGTTCTGTTTGGGATAGGACGATCCATGCACTCGTGTAAGTGCTTATAGAGGGCATTTGTGTAGGATTCAGCAGTTGTAACTGTATTGTCCATCTGCATGGGTGTCATGAAGTTCACCACTTCTGTCTTAAGAAGCATGAAGTTGGCTTTGGAGAAATTTTTTACTGTGGTTTCTTTAATGGGAGGTGGGGGCGGGATGTGGATATCAAGTGTGATTAGCTTATGGTCGGATCGGACCAACGAGGAGTTGACTTCAGGTGTGGAACACCGGTCACTAATGTTGGTAATGACTAGGTCTAGGATATTGTTGCCCCTGGTGGATGTGTGAATAGGTTAATCCAGGGCATTGGAGTTTATGAATTCCAGAAAGTGTTGAGCTAAGGAGTTGGTACATGAGTAGTTTTCCCAGTTAATGGTGGGGTAGTTGAAGTCGCCCATTATTAGGGTGTTTGGTTGAACCCAATATTTTCCAGTACATCAAGAAAAGAGAAGTGGGAATCCTGGGGCATGGTGGGAGATCTGTAGCAAGCTACAATTTGGATTGCAGATTTGCCCACAGTTAGTTGTACTTGGATAACCTCGGATGCATTATGCTGAGCAACTAGCCTGGTGGTGTGGATATCCTTAATGAATATGGACACACCTCCACCTTTGGTGTTTCGGTCCATGTTACATGACCGAAAAGTGTGGTATGAGTTATAGCCTGGTAGTGCAGGGGTGCTCTCTGGAGCCTTGAACAAAGTCTCAGTCACTGCACAGATATCAATGTTCTCCATTTTAAGGAGTGCATCGAGTGAGTGTATTTTGAGATTTAGACTTTAGCATTGAGTAGCATTACCCTTCATTTTTGCTTGCCTGTTCCTGTTATGGTGGTGAATTTGTTTTTTAAATCTTGCCTAAAAAAGCCACTATAGGGGCAGCAAGAGCCTTAGCCAGTATCCAGAATCCTAGGGGCGACAGGTGCAGGCCATCTGTGGCAAAGCATTATGGTCTGTCGACCATGTCATCCCAAGCAGACAGATACTGGATCCCTTTAGAATGACACCAGAAGCTTAGCCAATTGTTGAAGTCAATCATTTTGTCCTTGTACTGTGGTATCATTCTGGGCGATGGCAGAATGCTACTCAGGGCTAGGGTCATACCTGCCTGGGCTGCAAGATCGGAGAGCTCTTCCATGTCTCTTTTCATGTAGTCCATGGAGGTACGTCTCAGGTCATTCACACCAACATGGACAATGACAGAGTCATATTTGTACTTGTTGTGGAGTGACCTGAGTGCGTGGGTTATGTGGCGGACCCTGGCACCCAACAGGCAGCTGACAGTAACCTTCTCCTTGTTTAGCCTGGTGAGTGGGACATGAGTGGGACATCAGTGTGCCTGACTATAAAGTCACCTATGACTAGTGTGTTGGGTACGTTGTTTTGCCTTATTGGCTGTGGTTGAGTGGCACACTGAGTCTGTGGGCTATGTGTCATTTGGGTTGTATTGGGTGCTGGAGGTTGCTTGTGTTTCTGCTTTGGAGGTCTCTGTTGCTTAGACAGATTATTATTGAGAGCCTCCGCAAATGTTTTTGTGTTACTGTGTGTGGATTTTGGTGGTGTAGATTTAGTGAGACTGTGTGATGAGTGTGGTGGTGCAAATGTTTACCTTCTCTTCATGACTGTCAAGTTCAGTCTTGGTTGGAGAGAGCTTTACCTCCAGTTTGGCTAGATAAGTGCATCTCTCAAAGGTATAGTGTTGGGTGGTAGGAGGAGAGGGCTGTCTGTGTACATGAGGATTAAACATGGCCAAGTATCAGGAGAAGAACAGAGGATAAGGTGAGTAGTAGCATGATTAAGTAAAGAGATTTGTGTGTTGTAGTCAGCAGGTAGCAAAGTAAAGATCAAGAAGGAAAAACAAATTGCAGGATAAACGTCTGGTAAAGTCTGAAAGCTGATAGAGGTTAGGGAGGAAAGAAGTATTTCAATGAAGGAAGAGAGTTAGGTGGTCTTACTATCTTCACTGAAATATAAGGAATGGGGCATTTAAAAGGTGAGAGAATGAGAATGTAGGTAAAATAGGAAGAAGTGAAAGTTTCTTTGAGAAAAGTAGAAGACACAATGCAGAATGGATGCTGTTAGGAAGGAGTTTTACTATGAATGTATATAGTGCAAAGCAGTTTGGGAGGGAGAAAGGTAACTGAGAATAAAATACAACTTTTAACTAAGAATGAGGTTTCACAGGCTGCTGAGCTGGTAAATCCTTATGGGTCTTTCAGGAATATACAAATAAGGGACTAAGCTTTGGGATTGGCTCCTTGTTTTCCAACTTGTAGAAAGGTGTGCAAAGCAATTCAGTGAAATGAAAAAAGAACAGAATCAATGTAAAAACAAAGCACACTTCACAATGATGAACAGTTTAATCAAGATACTTAAAAACAAAGCTTTCAGACAACAAGTCCTTCCTCAGTGTTACAAAAAATTAGAAGGAACAGTCCTCTTCTTAAATAATTTAAAACAAGACATGTGACACAGCCCATCTTATGAGACAAAGGCACTAATTAAATAAAAACATTCTCTATTAAAAGATGTCCCTTATACATTATTAACTATTATGGAAGCATAATATCTAAAACGTATATAAACTCAAGTAAATTATCTTATTACTTGCTGCTTGGATTTTAATATTGGTTTTAATGTCACTTGTTTATTTAGACCTGGGTATACATCTGCTAGCATACAGACAATCCATTCATATTCCTTAGTATCCAATTTGTTAATAATTTCATCACATCTAATACTAGGAAATACAATATCTATAACTCTAAAAACAAATTGGTGAGAATCACCATGTTTTTGTACGTGTTTTGCCAAAGAATTAATTTCTATCCCTCTACATATATCTGACCTATGCTCTATTATCCTGTCACGCAGCCTTCTAGCTGATTTTCCCACATAAAAACCTGAACATAGTAGACAGGTGGCTAAATATACAACAGAAGAGGTATTGCAGGTTGTAGTACAATTAAATACAAATTTCCTCCTATTAACAGGATGAACAAATTAATTAGAGTGACAAATACTTGGGCAACAGGAACAGTTATAGCATGGTACAGTCCCCTTCTTATTGTAACTAATACAGCTCTTTTTATTTAGAGCAAAATCTTTATAACACAAATGTTGTTTCAAACTCTCACAATTCCTATATGTAAACAGTGGTTTATCAGTCAACCATTTTTCATGACCATGTATAGCTTTCAGAATATCCCAATTGTTTTTGATAATTCTCTCGACTGATTTGCTCGCTCTGCTATAAGTCATTAAATATCTTAAAGGTTGAGCAGCAGTTCCCTGCTGTACTATAACATTACTACTTGCATGATTCGAAAAATATGGTTTAGCTTCTCCATCCCTCAGACTCATCACATTTCTCCTAACTAGATCTAACTCTTTAGGGTTATATCCTCTCATTAGAAACTCATTTGTCATTTCTTCCATCTGCTTGATACAAGTATCAGTTTTAGTATTCAACCTACTTGCCCGCAAGTACTGGCTCTTACTAATACCTTTAAAGGTATGTTGAGCAGGCATACTATTTTTATGAAGATACTTGTTTGCATGCACATCCTTTTCATATATACAAGTCTCCAAGCCATCTTCAGTTGACAATAATTTAACATCTAAGAAATGTATCTCAGTTTCAGAGACATTCATTTCAAACTTTAGAAAATCAGTAGTTTGATTCAAATACATAAAAAAAAATTAATTTGTCCTGGTCACCTTTCCATATTAAAAAAATGTTGTCAACAAAAGTTTGTAAAATAATATGTTGAAAGCATAAATATTGTCCTCACCATGCACACTAACTTCCTCCCATTTACTCAGTGTCAAATTAACATATGTGTTAGCTATTGCAGTACCCATCGTTACTCCTAAAGTCTAGTGGTATATTTGCTTATTAAAAATAAATAAATAAATATATTATTTTCTAATACTAACTCTAAAAGTTCACAGAAAGTTTCACTTTGTCTCACAGTGTATTGGCCATACTCACTAAGAATTTCCCTTACTCGGTCAATCCCATAGTTATTAGGGATAATGGTAAAGAGTGGCTTTATATCTAATGTTACAAATAAAAATTGCCTCACTGTGTTACTATCATACCATTCATACAGCTTAATTAAGAAATCAACCATATCCTTGATGTAACTAGGTACATAATTCAGAAAAACGTTCAATATATTTTGCAAATAGACGATAAAGGCTCTGTTCCCCATCCCCTCCCAGAGACAATAGGGCTTACTGGTAGTTTATGGAGAGATTTGTGAATTTTTGACAAACCATATAACACCGGTATGGTTGGGCATGCTACAGTAAAAAAATTAAAAGTGTCTATATCAATATCATTTATCAATTGTAAGTCGTATATACACATATTAATTTTACTAATAATCCCATTAACTTCATTATCATTAATTCATTTAAATGCTTGTATATCAAATACTAATTCATTCATTGCAGTAACATAATAACACATATTCATCAATACAATGCAACTGCCCTTAACTGCTTCTTTAATCACTATATCATCATTTTTTGTAAGGCTGTAAGGGCTTCAAATTCATCATTAGTTAAATTATACATTTTCTTAAAAGAATTCCTTTCATATAATTCACAAATTTGTTTGTCACAAATGTCATTAAAAGCTGTTATACCTAGATCACTCATAGGTATGAATGTACTGCTTCTTTTACATAAGTTTGATGTGAACATGTTAGAGTCTTTAAAAATACATTTTAAGTTCATATTGCATGTAAACACTTTCAAGTCGGTGATAGCATTGACCATATTATCTATACCAGCTGGTATAAATTTAATGCCATGCGATAGTAAAGAAATATCAGCATCTGAAAGTTCATAGTCTGATAAACTTATGATAGAAAGATGATTAACATTTTTATTTTTAATACAAATGTCCAAGGAGTTAGCAATAATACTGTCAGCACTTGCTACTGTCTGCTTGCTCTGCTCTGTGCTATAGATTGGGAATGTTTCCTTGATAGGTCCCGTTTCTGTGTGCTGATCTGCTCTGGTAGATTCATTATTACGTTTTGGTTTCTGTCTAAAAAGGGGGTTAGATTCACCTCCAGTTGTTTATTGGCAGAACTATCACCTTCAGAAGTAAGACCTGCATTCATTTTGCTCTTTCCTCTTGAAGAACTCTCTCCAGGTTGAACCGCTGTAGGTGACGTCATTAAGACGTCTGTCTTGTCCTGCGATTGGTTGGAAGCAGATTCACCATCCAATGGTGGTTTACTCATTGTACTCCTTTGCTGTTGGTTGGATATAGGCTCAAAAATGTCTAATTCATATATTTAGCTTTTTTTAAACTGTTCAATGGTAACAGGGCTCCTATAGACTGTTCGTTTCGGCCAATAAAATATCTGGCCATTACTAAAGTCATTTAGATCATGTTGTAAGTTTTTCCTTTTAGTTGTTTCTAACTGTTTATCAAAGTCACACAGATGGCTTAGCATGTCATCATAGAGTGAAACATAATCATTAAAAGGAGTTGAGCTGGACAGTTGTTTCTCTAGTGTCTCAGTTTCAGAATGCAGCTTATCCTCTATGCTAGCAAAAAGTCATTCATCAAGAGCATATAATTCAGACCCAGTTTTATATTTAGCTCCTGCCATTTCTTAAGGATCTCCAGATAGGTATTTCCATACAAGGGCATATTACACACACGCAGACCCTGTGGAACAATATCCAAGTCCAAGTAAGCAAGAAAGCTAAAACGCTGCCATTCAGCTTCTTAAAAGTCTTTACCTAACACTCCAGGGTTTGGATTTTTGGAAAAAACTCATCCCTCTGAGATGTTACACAAATAACACCCACTCCTGCATCTGCTATAACTTCAGCTTGACTTAATAGCGGATTCTCCCGTAACAGTATTGTATGCAGGGACCGATCCATGGAGCCATTCTGTGATGTAGTAGGCTGTGTCATTATAAAAATGTCTTAACAGTCCAGCGTCCACATGCTCACCGAATCAGTAAGACTTCAAACTTGTAGAAAGGTGTGCAAAGCGGTTGAGTGAAATGAAGCAAGAACATAACCAACGTAGAAACAAAGCACACTTCACAACGTTAAACAGTTTAATCAAGATACTTAAAAAACAAAGCTTTTGGACAAGTCCTTCCTCAGTGTTACAAAAAATTAGAGGGAACAGTCCTCTTCTTAAATAATTTAAAACAAGACATGTGACACAGCCCATCCTAACATCTCAGAGGGATGAGTTTTCTCTCAAAATCCAAACCCTGGAGTGTAAGGTGAAGACTTTTAAGAAGCTGCAATGGCAGCGTTTTAGCTGTCTTGCTTACTTGGACTTGGGTATTCTTCCACGGGGTCTGTGTGTGTTGAATATGCCCTCGTACGGAAATACCTATCCTGAGCTTCTTAAGAAATGGCAGGAGTTAAATATAAAACTGGGTCTGAACTATATGCTCTTGATGAATGACTTTTTTGCTAGCATAGAGTATGAGCTGTGTTCTGAAATTGAGACACTAGAGGAAACAACTGTCCAGCTCTCCTCCTTTTAATGATTATGTTTCACTCTATGATGACATGCTAAGCCATCTGTGTGACTTTGATAAACAGAAACAACTAAAAGGAAAAAAGTTACAGTGTGATCTAAATGACTTTAGTAATGGCCAGATATTTTCCTGGCCAAAACGAAGACTCTGTAGGAGTCCTGTTACCACTGAATGGTCTAAAAAGGGCTCTATGTATGAATTAGATGTTTTTGAGCCTATATCCTACCAACAGTAAAGGAGTGCAATGAGTAAACCACCATTGGATGGCGAATCTGCTTCCAACCAATCGCAGGACAGGAGAGATGTCTTAATGATGTCACATATGGCAGTTCAACCTGGAGAGAGAGTTCTTCAAGAGGAAAGAGTAGAATGAATGTGAGTCTTACTTCTGAAGGTGATAGTTCTGCCAATAAACAACTGGAGGTGAATCTAACCCCTTTTTTAGACAGAAACCAACACATAATAATGAATCTACTAGAGCAGATCAGCACACAGAAGTGGAACCTATCAAGGAAACATTGCCAGTCTCACAAAAGGCACAGGAACGGGTCTATGACATGGAGCAGAGCAAGCAGACAATAGTAAGTGCTGACAGTATTATTGCTAACTCCTTGGACATTTGTATTAAAAATAAAAATGTTAATGGTCTTTCTATCATAAATCTATCAGACTATGAACTTTCAGATGCTGATATTTCTTTACTACCACGTGGCATTAAATTTATACCAGCTGGTATAGATAATATGGTCAATGCTGTCACTGACTTGAAAGTGTTTGCGCGCAATATGAACTTAAAATGTATTTTTAAAGACTCTACCATGTTCACATCAAACTCATATAAAAGAAGCAGTACGTTCATACCTATGAGTGATTCAGGTATAACAGCTTTTAATGACATTTGTGACAAAAAAATTTGTGAATTATATGAAAGGAATTCTTTTAAGAAAATGTATAATTTAATGATGAATTTGATGCCCTTAAAGCCTTAGGCAAATAAGGGCGGTTGCATTGTATTGATGAATATGTGTGATTATATTACTGCAATGAATTAGTATCTGATATATAAGCATTTAAATTAATTAATGATAATGAAGTTAATGGGATTATTAGTAAAATTAATATGTGTATATACGACTTACAATTGATGAATAATTTTGATATAGACACTTTCAATTTTTTTAGTGTAGCATGCCCAACCACACTGGTGTTATATGTTTTGCCAAAAATTCACAAATCCCCCCATAAACCACCAATGAGACCTAATGTCTCTGAGAGGGGATGGGCAACAGAGCCCTTATCGGTCTATTTGCAAAATGTATTGAAAGGTTTTCTGAATTATGTACCTAGTTACATCAAGGATACAGGTGATTTCTTAATTAAGTTGTATGAATGGTATGATAGTAACACAGTGAGGGAATTTTTATTTGTAACATTAGATATAAAGTCACTATTTACCGTTATCCCTAATAACTATGGGATTAACAGAGTAAGGGAAATTCTTAGTGGGTATGGCCAATACACCGTGAGACAAACTGAAACTTTCTGTGATGTTTTAGAGTTAGTATTAGAAAATAATATATTTATTTTTAATAAGCAAATATACCACCAGACTTCAGGAGTAGCGATGGGTACTGCAATAGCTAACACATATGCTAATTTGACACTGAGTAAATGGGAGGAAGTTAGTGTGCATGGTGAGGACAATATTTATGCTTCCAAAATATTATTTTACAAATGTTTTGTTGACGACATTTTTTTAATTTGGAAAGGTGACCAGGACGAATTAAAAATGTTTTTATGTATTTGAATCAAACTACTGATTTTCTAAAGTTTGAAATGAATGTCTCTGAAACTGAGATACATTTCTTAGATGTTAAATTATTGTCAGCTGAAGATGGCTTGGAGACTTGTATATATGAAAAGGATGTGCATGCAAACAAGTATCTTCATAAAAATAGTATGCATGCTCAACATACCTTTAAAGGTATTAGTAAGAGTCAGTACTTGCGGGCAAGTAGGTTGAATACTAAAACTGATACTTGTATCAAGCAGATGGAAGAAATGACAAATGAGTTTCTAATGAGAGGATATAACCCTAAAGAGTTAGATCTAGTTAGGAGTAATGTGATGAGTCTGAAGGATGGAGAAGCTAAACCATATTTTTCGAATCATGCAAGTAGTAATGTTATAGTACAGCAGGGAACTGCTGCTCAACTTTTAAGATATTTAATGACTTATAGCAGAGCGAGCAAATCAATTGAGAGAATTATCAAAAACATCATTCTGTCAGGGTGTTGAAACTGTAGGCCTAGTCATCAGTTCATTTAATTCCAGACCTGTACATAGAGTTATTGCAATGTATCATTGTTGCAACTAAATGCCTGTAAGTGTCCCTTTGTTAGACAGGTCAACATAGTGTGGTACATAGGCCTGTTGTAATGTAAGAGCTTGTAGCTACAGGTCTGTCTGTATGTACTACTCCTAAAAGTTTGCAGCACAAACTAAAAGGTTTCTTAGCAGGGGTGGCACTGACAGAATGATACTTATACTGGAAACGCCTAGGGGGCCCCCAACTTGACATTTGCTGGGGGACCCCAAATGCTAACACCGGCCCTGATTCATTGTGTGCATAAATTCTTTATATTTCAAGCTGCCAGCAAATTTGTTTTGCCTTCCTGTGAGACGAATATCCATCAGATAAAAATCTGGAGTCCAAACCAGATCCCACAGTTCACATCCACCCTGTACATCTGATAGGAAGACATTCTGTCTTATTTATATACCATATCACTGTACTTCTTCTTCTTTCAGCTTTTCCCAGTTAGGGATCGCCACAGCAGATCATCTGTCCGCTCATGACTGGCAGTGGAGTTTTATGGTGTCGAGTTGCCAGCCTGGTGCCCAAAGAAGGTGCACACATGCACACACTCACACCTAGGGCCAATTTAGAGTGTCCAATCCACCTACAGCATGCCTTTGGAATGTGAGAGGAAACCCACGCGACCACAGAGAAGACATGCAGACTCCCCACAGAAGGCACCCCAGCCGCGGATTGAACCGGAGAACCTCTTGCGGTGAGACAGCAATGCTAACCACTGCAACACTGCCGCCACCACCATACCACTGTACTACTGTCACTGTACTACTGTCAGTAAAACTTTAATACAGGTCTGGGTACAGACAATTTTTAAATGTCTTTGCAGGCAAGTGCTTTGTCAATGCTTTCTCTAGATTTATTGAACGGATATGGCTGTTGCCCTTGAATAGAATGGTCATCCATATGTAGCCTCCAATAAGTCTAACACATCTATTATGAAAACCTGGGTAGGAAAAGAAGAAGAGAAATGCCTGTAGTACAGGCACAAAGAACCTAAATGGTTCTTTGTTAACAGAGAGATATCAAAGCAAGGGTCCTTGACCAGTGTTACGTAGAACTGAATTTTCTCATATGCAGCCTTGTATTTATACCATAAGAATACTAACCAACATGTATCATAAAATCCTGAGAATGATCTTCACAGACTGCCATGGTTGTTTTCAGAGCAGACTGAAATAGACAGTCCGTATCTTGAATATTTTACAATGTTTAAAAAAAAAATACTGAGCTGAACTCATCACTGTTCATATAATACCATTTATTGGGGAAATGTAGATAAATAGAAGCATACCTTTAAGTGAAAGATAAAGAAATGATAATTATAACAAAATTCTGACAGGTATAAGGTGGAGATCCAATTCTGGGTGGAATGCCAGTCCATTGCATAACATGCACACACACACACACACACACACACACACACACACACACACACACACACACACACACACACACATACACATAAACATGCACATACATTAATCACACACCTGTGTACAATTTAAAGGATCACCAATTTCCCTCTTTATACATCTTTGGGATGCAAAAGAAAATGATAGGCCTTGGCAAAAACCAGACATGCATAGAGAGAGGACAGACATACAGTGCACATAGGAAGGACAAGCAGACTTCACACATACAGTACTCTAGCCAGAACCCAGTCCAGAGAACCAAGCACTGTGAGTCGGCAACAATTACTACTGCACCAGTAGTCACTGCATAACCACAGAACAATGTGAGCTGGGACTAGTGATGCCTTTCAAGGAGGCATTGGAAGTTCATGCAGTGCTTAGTATTACCCATATTTATACAAGGTTTACTCTGATTGGTCATTATTGCTCTGTAACTGTAGATAATAATAGTTAAATGTAGCTGTCAAATATCCATTCAGCCATAATGGAAACAAGGAAAAATTATAGATATACAGAAATACATTTTTCTGGAGAAATCTATTTTTTAGTCAAACAGCCAATAAAACAAGGGCGGGTAAGATATTTTTCTTAATTCTGTTTATTTGAACAAGGATAAATTCCATGGGCAACCAAGAGAGCTAGCACCTTTGATTCCACTGCTGTGCAAGAATTCTCTTAGCAGCTGGCTTTATAAATATTTTTTTTTGCATGCTGCAAATGAAGCACAGCAGTAATATTTCCTGCTCCCAGCACACTTTGCATTGGCTTTGGAGATTTTCCTAGAAGTGATTAGACCAGATGCTTTTATAATATATGTCAGCTTTATGGTCAGGCATTATAAAAATCTGTGTCTACACTAGTGACTTATCATTAATACTAGAAGATATAGCTAAATATTAGATAGGAATTAAGAAACAGATTGTGGCATTATCTTTAATCTGAGGTATTTAAGTATAATGCAGAGAAAACAACTGTCAACATTTTTAAGAATTTGATGGATTAAAGACAGTGGATCACTGCAGTGTCTTCTGGGCAATTGGGCAATTATGTAATTAGATATTCAGATGTGTGCTTGCCTGAGCTAAGTTGCCACCAAGAATGATAAATTCAGTAGAATAAAGAAAAAAAGCAAATTTATTAACTTTAACAGTATGATGTTTTTTGTCAGACATACACCTGACCATAAGATAGTAATTCTTCATGAAATTACATTAGGTTGTACAAAATATAATGTTTTCCCTCTTACTACTTATTGCTCTATGGAGCTTGCATAGTTTCCGGGATATTTTTGGCAGGTATGGGCACACCTGGGGTGCTGTATTTCTCCATATTACTGAGAAAAACATGAGAGTTGTAATCACATATAATTTAAAATGTCATAATTTTTAAAATAAATTATTTAGCTACTTAAGGTAGGTCATGTTTCATTTGACATGCAGGGGTAATCAAACAACATGATGCTACATGACTGCTAGGGGAAGTAAAACATTTGTGTACTGTTAGTGGGACTGTCCTATTATTTATAAGTGGTAGCATGAGTTGTCTTATATTGGCAGGGTTTTTTTTGTTTTGTTTTTTTAAGCTAAAACATACTTGCAGAGTTATCCTATGTTAGTAGGTTGCTAATACCATGACAATAAAACTGAGAAAAACATCTGAAAGTTTATAGATTAGTACTAGGCTAACTGCCCTTATGAGGGCTATTTTAAACACAGCCAATTACACCTTGTGGGAATCAAACCCTGCACCTTGTGTCTATAAGACAAGGGCCTTACCCATTATGCCAACCTCCCATCAGTTTTTTTTAATGAAGAGAAGAAGTAGCTTCATTTTTTTCTGTTTCAGGAATGTGTTTTGCATTAGCTTGAGCAAAGGACTCCAGGACTCCATGACATTATCTCTGTCATTAATTAATTGCTTGACTGATTTAATGATTGACTGATTCACTTGTTGGTTGGTTTGTTATTGTTAACCTGGACTTTGAAAGTATGTCAGAATTTTGGCAGACAAACTGTTAAAGAAAGTGATCCAAAACTAAAATTATGGAGATCACAAAACCCCTGCAGCCATCAGAAAAAATGTGCCAGTATAATGTTTGAGGGTCTATGTTCCCCATATCTCCACTTATTCCCACAGCTACAGTTTTAATTACAGTTGCCATGAAGTCACAGCAACTTTACAAATGTTGTGAATTATGTCATAGCAGTGCAATATCAGATCATTAGCTGACTGTAATGTGAAACAGAATATCCAGTTGCAGTACAAGGCAACTGTTTCTTAAACCCAGATAAGCTGACCAACCAGTTTACATGAGGCCCACAAACACAACCAAATGCAAATGCACAGACAGTCTATATCCAGATCCACTCTCATACATAGCCAGTTCCACATGAAGCCCACTCCCACACCCAAAATACAAAGCTGCAGACATTCTGTATTCAATGTCAGCCTCATATACAGCCATATACCCAACCAGTTCTATGTAAAGCCCACCAACTCCCAAACACAAACCTGCAGCCTGTATCCAAAGTCAGCCTTATACCCAACCAGTTCCATATAAAGCCCATTCCCTCTACAATCAGTTCCACATGAAGCCCACTCCGCTCTAGCCAGTTCCATGTGGCACCCACTCTCATACTCAAATACAAAACTGCAGACAATCTGTAGCTAATTCAGTCTCATATACAACCAGTTCTGCATGAAACCCACTCCTTCTTCACCCAGTTCCAAATGAAGACCATTCCCCCTTCAGCCAGTTCCACACCAAGCCCACTCCCACACTCAAACACAAACCCACAGACAGTATGTATCCAAAGTCAGACTCATATACATCCAGTTTCACATGAATCCCACTCCCTCTCAGCTAGTCCCACATAAAAGCCAATCCAACACCCAAACACAAACTCATAGGCAACATCTATCCAAAGTTAGCCTCATACACAGCCAGTTCCACATGAAGCCCACTTCCACCTCAGCCAGTTCCACACCAAGCCCACTCCCACACTCAAACAAATACACAGCATGTATCCAAAGCCAGCCTCTTTTGCATCTAGTTCCACATGAAGCCCACTTCCTCTTCACCCAATTCCAAATGAAGCCCACTCCCTCTCAGCCAGTTCTTTGTGAAAGCATTCCCACACCCAAACACAAACATGCAGACAGTCTGCATCCAAACTCAGGCTTATATATAGTCAGTTCCACATGAAGTCCACTCCCCCTCAATTAGTTTAACTCTCCTCACAGCCATTTCCATAATAAGCCTGCTTACACAGCCAAAAGTAAACCCACAGGCAGTCTGTATCCAAAGCCAGCTTCCTGCACTAACGCACAAACAATGAGTCGAAGATTCAGCAAGTTCTGATTTTTTTTTCTGTTTAACATTGTATCATTTAAGCAGTCACTTTTCTATTCAGCCAAATTGCCTGGGATCAGCATTTATATTTATTTAATCATTTATTTTGTAGATCAAGGAGCTGTGAGACAGAGGAGTTTAGGAAAGGGAAGGAGTAGAGGTTCTTCTTTACATTTTCTTGTCTAAAGTGAGGGGACTCTGTCTGATGTCATCTCAGACTGTATATGCATTGTCTAGTTTAGCAAGAAAAAATAAGTTTAAAAAATATGAAGTGATAATTATCCCAGTATTTTAAATCTTCATCCATATGCTTTCTTTATAGAAATGTTTAAATCAGCCTAAGAAGCCATACTGCTGAGTTTACTTAAAGAGGATTTTATGCAGCCTTAAAGTAAAGGGGAGACTGAGAGTGTTGAGTTACTGGTGGTTTACTGGATTTTTGAATACTATGAAGGAAGGGGTGAGAAACAAACATACAGGGAGTTGCACTGATAAATAAGTGAGAATTGTTGAGTCTTCCTATGATAGAATCGAGGTTATTGGTGTCAGTAAATAGCAGGTAGATTTTAGTTGCAAGGAACATCATACTAGAGGATTAAGAGGGAATCAGATAAAGCCAATCTACATGAAAATCACTCCAGGTCTGAAACTCGATAGGGTCATGTAAATGCTAAGAGGAGTAATGTTGGGTGGTAGACTGAGGCAGCATAGAGTGATATGTGTGGGAACAAATGATTTGTCAGAGCTATATAATGGGAGGCATAAAGAGTTGTGTAGTCCATTAGCATTCATAGAAGTACTTGCAATACTTTGTAAAAACAAAGGAAAGGAAAGGCTGAGAAGTCTAATTACTAGGTCTAGGAGTTGGCAGTGGAAAAGGGAAATGTAGTTCTTGTTGATGGGGAGACTTAAAAGGATGAAGCCTTATACTGTAGAAACAGGCTGTATCTTAGCTCAAAGGGATCAGAAATGCTTAAGGTCAGATTACAGAGGTAGAGGATGGGGATGCAGTGCTGAAGGAGAAGGATGTGGATAGCTTGGTGGGGGTGTGATAGAAGAGAAAACAAAGACAGGGATGGTGACCAGAAAGTGTGGAGGACAGTATAAGGAAGGCTGGTGAATTAAAGTATGATATGGGTGTATCGGGTAAAGAAGGATGCTAGCGGAGCAATGTGTGACGTGAGCTGGAATGGAAGTTTGTTTAGTATATTGTGCTTGAGGAAAATGGTGAATTTTAAGCAATTATATGATTGCATGGGCCTGATATAGTTGAGATGAGAGTAATATTATCGAAGGCATGATCCCAGTTATTCTCATTAGGGTAACATGCAGTTATCAACCATAGGGTGGGTAAGGTCAATCTATAACCAAATGAGATAGGTTATGCATGCACAAAAAGGAAATCTGGCTAGGCTTAAAATGGCCCGCAAGGGCAGCAAACCTAGTACTTACCTATGAACTTATGAGAGTAAGAGTGATCGGGTTATAACAGTGATACAATTCGGTAACCATTTGAAATGCTGGGACCCACAAGAGTGAATCCCAAAACACAGGGAGTACATGGCCAAAAAGCAGACTTACATATATTAAGTCTGAGATAGCCATTTCTTGGAATATTCACTTTTCTCTAAGTTATGCTGATCTCGGAGATGGTATATATAAGTTTGGTGGGCCCACCCCCACATCAGGATACCCCTGCAAAAAAGAAGTTTAAAGGAGAATAGCGATCTTTGAAATTTGCTCTTTTCCAGGGTTTTTGGTCTTTTTTTCTGCTTGTCGGCACTCAGCATTTTGAGTGCCGACATTTCAATAGGGAGACATAGGATTCAGGTAGTTCAGGTATTAATGAGATTATGTGTTTTGGATGGATGGGAAGGAGGGTCTGTGCATGGAAAGGCATCAAACATAATTTTATGGAAAATGCAAAGGAGTTAAAATGGGGAGAGAAGAGATGGGACTTTGGGAAATGCATATACCCACTGAGGAAAGTATTAGTTACTCTACAGGGTAAAATGAAGAGAAAGCTAAATTAAATGGGAATTTGAGACTGAAAAACATTCTGAGCGGGTCAATTCACTTCTAAAAGTGCAAAAAAATTGAAGCAATGTGCACTGATCCAGGAAATCTGAATGAAAGCATCAAAATGAAACTTTACAGACTGCCAGTAAAACTAGATATTACAAGGTCTGTGACAAATGCATGTTTTGTCTAAAGCTGGATTTATGATCATGGTATCATCACATAGTAGAGGATGAAAGCAGTGCTGGCTGTGTGCTTTTAAAACTTCACCTGGACAAGACTGTTTTCTCTCTATACCTTTTAGAATCTGTTCAAATGCCAGCACTACTAAAATCTGTGGTAAAGGAGTAAGGATACTAGCTGATACAAAATGGGATAAATGGAAAGAAGATGAAGCCATCTGAAAGTCACCCTGTTATACATGCCATTGATTGGACCTTGCCTATAACCCTTTGCAAGCTTAAATATTCCACCCCTCAAGATGAACTACAACAAAGTGACTGATGGAACTGCCTGCTCACTGGTGTTCTGAATATGGAGTGTTTAGTGAATATAATAGTAATATTTGTAGCAGGTAAGTGACTGACTAGCTTCTTAATCAAGTGTCAGTGGACTTTGAATGAATATGTGGAAAAAGTTATTGATCATTAATACAATGTTAGGTGGCTGGCAGTAGTGATGAGACAATGATTGTGTTATTAGCACACATTCATAACAGGCAGAGAAATCAACCTGGATGGGACTGTGTCAAGCAGGAAAAGTTGTTGTTATGGGGTGATAACATAGAAGGGTTCCTTTGGGACTACTGTGCACCACCATAGAACAGAAGTATTTTCTTTGGGGAAAGAGAGAGAGAGAAAGGTAAATGGAAGTGTGGAGAACTGAAGAAATGGACCATTTGGTTGGTGGTTGGAAAGCTTTGTTCTTTGACAATTGTCATTTTACTGTCAGAGTTTATATAAGCATTCCCTGTATTGACATAAAATGAATATATGCAGACGAGTACCAAGATGTGGAAGTCATTTAGAGGTTTCACCCAAATGAAGCAAAGTTAGGCCATGGGAATATGTCAGCCTGATATGATTAAAATAGTGCAAGCATTTGGTGAATGCAAATCATTTATTTTCATTATATCTGGAAAAGGCATGTTTGGCAATGACCTTTCTTAATTAAAAAGTTTGTGTATACCCACAGCTCTGTTTTTTAGCTTGTAAACAATGCTAAACAGAAATAAAACCCATTATACAATTCTTCCTCTAAAACGTGCACGCTGATTGGCCAGCCCAACCAGCGTGCCCGTTGTAAATCCCTCAATATACTAAAGGAAAAGGTCCGGTCGCCCGCACTTTTTCCGTTAGTATAAAACACTGTCTCGCTATGTTAATAGAGTTTAACATAGCGACACAAGTTTAAAAAAAGCAACGCAGATCTCCGTTGCTTTTTTTAAAGCTGTCTCGCTATGTTAAACTCCTTTAACATAGCGACACAGTGTGTAAAAAGCAACGGAGATCGCTTTTTTTTTTAAACCTGTCTCGCTATAGTAAATGGGTTTAACATAGCGAGACAGCTTTAAAATAAGTAACGGAGATCTCCGTTGTTTATTTTAAAGCTGTCTCGCTATGTTAAACCCATTTAACATAGCGAAACAGTAAAAAGCAATGGAGATCTTGCGTTCTCCGTTGCTTTTGCCCACAGCTCTGATGTACTGTGTAGGCATGCACAGTACATCAGAACTGCCGTGAATACCAGACAGCTGCAGAAGGGCAGCAAAGAGGCATTATACAATGCCATTATTTAAGAAAAGTAATTATTTCTTTCTTAAATAATGTCATTATAATAACAATAACCACTTCTGGGTGTGGGTAATGCGGGATTTAACCACGGTTGTCTTTGTTTGGTCCCTCGGGCTTTGCCCTTGGGACCAAACCACGCCAACCGTGGTTAAATCCCGCATTACCCACACCCAGGCGTGGGTTATTGCTATAACACAGCACAAGAGGTGCATAAGTGCAGTCCAAAAGGAGAAAAGTATAGTAATTTCATCTAGCAAAGATTACCATGTTAAATGGGTTACTAAAAACAGGAAAAGAGAAAGGAAAGAGATAACTGTTTTTCATTCAGTGATTGGCAGCTACAGTTTATGAATTTTAAGGATTCAGCTGCTGTCATGAAACATTAATTTATCAGTTAGTTTTGGGAAGTGATTTATTCTCTGAAGCATGTCACAACTGCAGTGGCACACAACATATTAATTTCTGCACCATATGAGCACCTTGTTACGATAACAAACTGGTTTGGCACGAACACTGCAAAATGAAGTGTTTTGTAGGAAGATTTAGCCAAGTATTTATATAAAACTAGGTAACAGATGTGTACAAGGAAATGAAGTATAACAAAGCAGCATGAACTAGAGATGCATCATCTGAGGCAGTGATCCCTGATGCGAGAAATATTTAACTTGCACCATGCTGCATCCTGTCAAACGTTTTAGGATACAGGGTCCCCATGTTTGCACTGTTCACTTGTAATAACAAAGGGAATTCTGAACATGTTGGTAATCACACAGTATTTCAGAAAAGGAAACCACAGTTCTAGCATCACTGCCAAAAAGAACCTTTACAATAATGTTTCAGCATCCATTTCCTATGAGAAACTTCACCTGCACCATGCATAAGGCAAAGACCTCCTAACCAATTATTCCATCTTCTCCATTAGGTTTGGACTTGGAGTTCCCACAGTGCCAAACTTTGGTCAACAGAACATATCCCATTAATAATGTGCAGACATTGTAATTTGGTCTTAGACTGCCTCTTTAAACTTTCATAAAGTTTCAGATGTGCTCTTTACATTCTGCTTTTATAAACCCACACTCAGGTACTCATCAGTCATTCTTACTGATCTCACATATAGGTTCATAGGTAGGTACTAGGCTATCTGCCCGAGGGCATTTATAAGCCTAGCCAGAGTGTGTCGGCTTTCGCTGCCCCATTGATTAATTAACTGATCCTCTGTCAAGCAGAGCCAATGAAGTGATCCCAGGGGTGTATAGGCTCATAGGTAGGTACTAGGCTATCTGCCCGAGGGCATTTATAAGCCTAGCCAGAGTGTGTTGGCTTTCGCTGCCCCATTGATTAATTAACTGATCCTCTGTCAAGCAGAGCCAATGAAGTGATCCCAGGGGTGTATAGGCTCATAGGTAGGTACTAGGCTATATGCCCGAGGGCATTTATAAGCCTATCTTTCTCTGTCAGATGTCATTTGCAAACATAAGCTTCTCAATGTTCCACTAATGTGGCATATAACTGTGGTGTGTGTGTGTGTGTGTGTGTGTGTGTGTGTGTGTGTGTGTGTGTGTGTGTGTGTGTGTGTGTGTGTGTGAGGAAAAAGACTGAAGCAAAAGTATATTAACTTTGTAGAAACGACACCAGTCCCCTCATATATTCCTCTCCAAAACAAATAGTTCATTTAGAACCCGTGTTTAAGCTATTTAAGCTAATTTCTTCCTTTATTTTGTTTTCAAGCTAAGCCCACTAAAAATGATGTCTCTTTTCAAAGGTGATTAGAAAGTACTGGTTGGTTAAGTAACTTGCTCAAATCACACAGTTTGCCAGTAGAAATTGAGGAAATCAAACCAGGAATGCAGCTTGAAGTTCATTAACAGCTTGTGTCTTTAACCCTCTGAACTAAACTATAAGGCAAAGAAAAGCAGAAAAACATTTTTTGTGTGGACAGTTTTACTTCCATGGTGGTGGATCACTAAGTAGTCATGTAAACATAATATCATTTGTACAGTTTCTCTCCATTCCAAAACAAAACAGAAACATGCACACAATACACAATAGTCACTGAATGAACTAAAATTTAATTCATCTCATTGTTAACCAGGTGGTTCTCTAACGTGTGACCTAGGCCAGATAGGTAAGGGTAAATGTAATATTAATAGCATGGGGTATCCACTGAATAGCATGTATTTGTTATTTATGTATTCATGTATGTACATGTGTATGCATGTATTTACTTATGGAAGTGGGAGGAAGGTGGAGTACACTGCTAAGAAAATGCAGCTGTGGTAATGAAAACATGCAAACATACAAACTGCACAAAGACAGTGACCAAGTGACCAGAGGGCAAGATTGAACACTAGACATTGCTTTTGTTGTGATCCACAGTGTTGCCCTATTTAAGGCTTATAGTTTTAATAATTACTTAAGCCTGAAAACAATGTAAACATATAATTTAGTTATCAGCTATAATATGAAAATATAAATCTGTAAAAAAATTATTATTTATAAAAAATTCCTATTTTAAAACTCAACATCAAGGAATTGAATCAATAGTTTGAAATAATACCTGGTATTTTTGGCTGTTCTAGTCCAGAAGTATTACACCATTCCCTCCTGTCAGCCTGAGGTAGCCATAAGAACATTTCTTCACATGGAACATAAACTGGTAAAAATATAACGGCATTTTGTTTAAAGCTCAGCAGTTCTGTAGTCTTGGTATCGCTATATTTTCTCATGAATCTTGCATGCACTATTTCACTTTCTGATCATTCTTATCACTTCATTTTGAGAACATGGTTACATGGTGATATCACAATGAGAAGGGCATATCAGGCAATGGGGAAGCCAAAAAATTTAGTTCTAAATTTGAAACAAACCAGATTCTGGCTGAGGAAACAAATTACTTGAAGAAGCTCTGGTTTTAAGAGTGAACTGATGGTTTAATTTTATCTTCTAGGTAGTGAGTGTTTATATACATAGATAGCTAAGTAGATAAATAAGTATGTATTTATGCATACATACATACATACATACATACATACATACATACACACATGCATGCATACAAACACATACAATAAAGTAAGTGAATTTCTCCCCAGAAATGTGTAAATGTGTACATATATGTATTTATGTGTATATGTGCATATGTGTGTCTATGTATGTATATATATATATATATATATATATATATATATATATATATATATATGTATTCCCCTTTACATGATCAAAGTTTCACTTACCAGAAATTTAAAAGGACAAAACAACTTCGCCAAAAATTTACTTTCACGAATATTTGGATCACTGGAATTTTACTCCAGGAAAGGAAACACTTGGCCACTATGGTGAACGTTGCCCTTTTCCCCACTGTAGTGCAATGTCAGAGTTGGCATATTTAGTATCTTTCCACCAAATTTTTAATACAGATGTCCTTCTGATAAACTATTTTAGGTTTTTCCCCGACTATTTTAATATAATGGGGGTTGATAGCATGGGCAACTGAACCATAGAGCGCAGGGGGAGGGGAGCCCCCCCCCCACTTTTGCAGATCATCCATACCTCTGTACCTTTCATTTTCCACGCCTCCAACTGCTGCAATGATATCAGTGCACATATTTCTAGTTCTGCGAGTGGGAACAGATTTATTCAGAAGCTGCTGCTTGCCGAAACAAACTGTTTTATTCAGAAACTGTCTGTAATGGAGCGGGTTAGCTGGATGGTATATTGTTGCAGAGTTGTGTGTAAATGCCCCCTGCAGGATACATCTGGTGGCTAGAGGTACTCTGGCTCAAACCCTGTACCTTGGGTACAGGTAAAAAGAGCCTAAAGTCCTTAGCCACCATCACTTGCAAATGTATGCCTCACATTTTTGTTCTGTTCCTCTGGTTTTGCAGGCCTGGTAAAACAAAACCTTTTATTCTAGCAATTTTCTAAGGTTATAAAATCAGTATTTGAAATGTGTCCCTATTTTGGGGCTGTATTCCCCCATTATTGGCTTTGTTCTGTATTTTTGTGCTAAGAGGTTGAGAGCTATGGTTAGAAGTGAGAACTGAATTCACTAAATGATGTGATAGCCATTTAAGTTTGTCTTCCTGCTTTTCAAGAAACTGATGGTTTAGCTTAGTGGCATGTTGATCTGATTATAGTGCACAAGGTTCAGGGTTCAAGACATGGCAATAACAACATTTTATGCAAGCAATTTTCCAAAATTATATACGCAATGTTTAAAATGTGTCCCTGGTTTTTGGCCTTTTGCCCCCCCAATTGAAAATAAGTTCAAGAAGCTGTGCAACATGCCTATGGCTTACACTCTACTGTGATTCTGTATTTATATATTGTGTGTAGACATAGACTGTTATCATGGAAATGTTCTGACTAGGGTAGTTTTGTCATTATTGGTGCATGCATTTTGCTTCATTGCCTTCTGGAAAAATGTTCAAACAATACATTTTAAAATGCAGTTGTGTGTGGAAGTAGACTGTTATCAGGGAAATGTTCTGAATAGGGCAGTTTTGTCATTATTGGTGTATGCATTTTGCTTCATTGCCTACTGGAAAAATGTTCAAACAAATTTAAAATGCAATTGTGTGTGGAAGTAGACTGTTATCATGGAAATGTTCTGAATAGCGCAGTTTTGTCATGTCATTATTGCTGCATGCATTTTGCTTCATTGCCTACTGGATAAATGTTCAAACAATAAATTTAAAATGCAGTTGTGTGTGGAAGCAGGCCTTTATGATGGAAATGTTCTGAATAGGACAGTTTTGTCATTATTGGTTAATGCATTTTTGTTTCATTGCCTACAGGAAAGATGTTTAAACAATAAATTTAAAATGTGCTCTAACTTAAGTCTAACAAGTGTGCTGTATTATACAAGGAATATAATTTAATACAGTCAGGAAGGTGAATCAAGGAATGCATACATGTATGCATGGCTCTAAAAATGTGTTTGAAAACAGCCCAGAGGAAAGTGTGAAAGGCTCAAAATCATGGGCAAATGTTAAGCTTTACTCTTGTTACCAAAGCAATGAATAAAGGTAAAACAGTTCACGCCACATTACCTTGACCTGGCCAAGCCTTTTGACACAATCCCCTACTCAGGTGTAATACAAAAGATGAATAACATAGGAGCAAACACTTACATCACCAGCTGCATTGCCAACTTGGCTTACAGGATGCAGGAGATTAAAACAAGGGAAGAGACCAGTCACCAATGGAGTCCCCCAGGGTCCGGTGCTGAGACTTTTTCTGTTTGGCATATACATCTCAAAAGTAAAAGGAAATACCAAAGAGCTTTGGCCAGCTAAGTTTGGGATGACTGCAAGCTAGGAGAAGTTATTGAATCCCCAAATGACTTAACCATCATGCAGGAAGGTTTGTCCCAAATAATAACTGGTGTCAAAATCATAACAATGCCCTCTGAGAACTGATCCAATTGTTTGGCATTTGGGAACTTGTGTGTACAGTGACCTAACTTTTGCCCAACATGTGCCCAGAGTCATAAGAAAGCCTTTCTATATTGCACAGCTTATAAACAAATTAATTGTGACTAGATCTAGAGATGTTGTTGTCCCCCTTTACAAAGCTCTCATTATGTCAATCATTTTGTATAATGCCCACTTTGGCATGTATCTGTCCAGCCCCATGCAACAATTGGAATACCTTCAGAGATACCTTACTAAAAGAATACAAGTCCTAAACAATAGGTCTTGAATGGACCACCTCAAAGATTTATTACTATACTCAGTATCTTACAGCATGCTTAGAGGTGACATGTCTGGCACACAAAGCATCCTCCGACATAATATAGATGGACCTACTGAACATCAGCAAGTCAAATGGCATCAGAAATACTCAGTCCAGGTATCTAATCTGAATGTTGTGGAGAGATGGATATATATCATAGAGGCTACCACTGTTCTGGAACAGACTATCCATAAAAATAAAGCCAAGCTCATGCATCCATATTCAAATGCAACTTGGATCTAAGGATGGGTAATAGAAAATGTACTCCAGGATTTCCCCTCATGCCACTAATGGATAGAGGCAGTTCCTAAATACTGCATCCGTTACATGGCCCCCTCAAATTATCTATGGTATGATCACAGCTGTTCTCACTAGGGCTAATATACAATTTTCAGCCATGGGGATAGCTAAGACCAATCAGAAAATGTTAATTCAAGCACCAAAAGGGAATTGGCTAAGCTTAAAATGTCCTCCAAGTGAACCTATGTTGTGGTATCAAATAGTTATAAAAATATTACCCTTTTTAGTTCACTAAGTGCCCCTGTCACCCTCTGCCCCACCTGTCTTTAAAAGCTTCCGGCGCCTATGGTTTATAGTAAATATACGCCAGTATTTCTCAATAATATGCCCAATGTCATAAAAATCCCTGTTGTAGGTCAAAACTAATGCCCTGTTTAAAATTATTATTAAATAAGAGAAGAGGTTAGTGAATTTGTAGGTAGGATGTATAAGTGTGGGGCATGTAACCAATGCCAGCATATTGTAGAAACTGATTTGGTGACTGTACATAACTATGGATCCATTTTTTGAAAAGGAAGTACAGTTACAATTCTAAAGGGGTGGTATACATAGCTTCATGCCTACAACGCCCAGCATTTTATATAGGGAAAACCATCAAACAGGTTCATAACAGAATTTGCCAGCACATGTGTAGTATACAAAAGCAGGACAGGAATAATGCTTTGGTCAGACATCTGTCAATATATAATCAGTTGTTGTCATAGATCATATTGATCTGGAGCAGAGGGGTGGCTCGTATAATGAATTTCTAGAATTTAAAGAATTACAGTGGCAGTTGAGATTGAACACTGTACCCCCCCCCCCCCCGGCCTGAAAGATCAATGCTCTTTTCACAGTATTTTAAAACTAAAAGCTAGTTATATGGTAATATCATTGTGAAATTTGGATATTTATCTGTTTTAACCTGGGTAAATTTTCAATTGAAAAAAAAAATTTAGTGTGTTCACTGTGTCTTTAAATGTGTAATTTATTGATAACAGGAGTTTCAATTAGAGGGGTCTCAAGTAGATATAAGATGGCTGCTTTTAAAGTTATTTTATTCTGAAGAAGTCTCTTATACTGTCAAGATGAAAGCGCTAAATAAATTTGTACTTTGACTGGGTCCAGCTTCGTGTTGTCATCTGTTTTATCCAGTCGGTTTGGCTATTTTGCTGTAATTTTCATACTATAAAAAAAGAAAAGTTGCAAACTCTAGCAACACCAAAAGGCAAGTTGTCTGCAAGAGGACAGACTCTGAATGATTAAGCATTGTCAGCTCTTTCAGATAGACACTGCACAAAAGAAGGCAGAGTGTCTGTCCACAGAGATCATGGCTGCAGGATGTAATCATGCTCAGTTTTTCCACACCTTGGAGTATTATGTGTTTGCTTTTTTCTATACACCAGTGTACTCAGCTGGGATGCTAGTCTGAATATATATATATATATATATATATATATATATATATATATATATATACATACATACACACACACACACACACATATATACATATATATATATATATATATATATATTACATACATACATATATGCACACACACACACACACACACACACACACACACACACACACACACACACACACACACACACACACAGTGAATACTCAGAAAGGCAAATGCCCACTGTTAAATTGTTCTCACCTGGTGATCTTTGATGGGCAATGACATATCCAGGTGGGTAAATGATCTAGGAACTTTCTCAACCTTTCTTTTTGTGAACATGTGCATACTCATGAAGTCTGTTTCAAGTGTGTATTTCATATATCAGACTTTTGACTGATGTGGTCTCTTTCCCATCAGAAACAGTTAAGCTCTGTCTTTATGGTGTGGATCCTTTAGTCTTTTTCAGTGTTTTGTATCTTTTGCTGAAATTGTTCTCAAGTGTTTTATATCTTTTGCTGAAATTGTTCTCAAGTGCCTTTAATGAGACTGCCCCCACCAAGCGGAGTAATCTAGATCTAACAAATCCAGGTAATTGCTAGTGGGATTCAAATCTTCACACATGGAGATGATTATTTGAAAAAAGTGGTGCCTTTTCAATACCAGGGATATTTTTAATACATGGGTTCATGAATACTTACAGTCTGGTTTTAAGCAACACCACAATACAAAGGCTGACCTTGTGATGACTATGGATGGTCATATAGTAGCATGGGTTAGAAAATGTTTATGTGCCTTGGTTCTTGTGATCTTTGACTCTATTAACCCTTGCTTTTGGAGTAACTGTTAAGATTCATGTACCCTACATCTTCAGAGGTCCTGAGCTTGTTTCAAGTCGACGTGATGTGCAGCTCCCAAAAGACTACTCTTGAAATCTGCTCTTCTGTATCTTTACTTCCCTAGTGGCATCCCTATGTCTCTGTCTTAGACCCACTGCTATTTAAGGTTTATAAATTTCCTGTAGTGGATGTCAATCTAAGAAAGGGGTGATTTTTTCATTGCCATGCTGATAATACATATACTCTTACCTTTTTCCTTGATTCACACTCATGGATTATGTTCAGTCCTTTGAGTCATGGTTTATGACTCCTGTACCTGTTATGCATTTAACTAGTTGAAGCTAAATCCCACATAGACTGCATTTCTTATTGCGAAGGTGATCATGAATGGTTCACTAACTACTCAAATCCAAAGTGCTTTCAAGTTATGTAGTGAAGAGTTATGCTTCACATCTAAAGTAACTGAAGTTTGGATCACACTTGATAAAGAGGTGACACTTAAAGTCCAAGTGTCAGCAGTTGTTAGATCTTCATTTTATCTTCTTAGATATATTTGGAATATTAACCACCTTATTCCTAGTGGTTACTATGTTACTCATGCAATGTCCACCAGATTGAACTATTACAATTCTCCCTACCTAAAGCTGTAAACAGACAACCTACACCATTTTCATCTGGTACAGAAATGCCAAAATACAAACTAGGCTTTGTACATAGGCCTATATTACCCCTGTGCTGTGGTATTTGAAATGCATTCCACTTAAGGATTGGATCATTCATAGCTTGTTAAATCACACATACAGTGTCTTAAAGAATAATAGTTCCAGTTACATAAAAAGATCCAAGTGAGTATTAAAAAAAAATTAAAGGAAGCTATTCACAGGGGATACTGGAAATTCTAAAAACACAAATGAATTTAGCTTGTCGTCTCATTTTTTAGGAATCCTCTAACCCACTGGTTAAGAGGTTTGCCTCAGTGTTTTCGAACTTTAAAACAACTGAAAACATTTTTGTTCAACTAAGTTTCTATTTTAACTTAACAAATCTTAAAAACATTACCACTCATATTTTAATGTTTTGTCTGTGCATTTGCTTGCTGTTTGAGATTTGGAAAGATGTTGAACATATTAAATTTGATTCAGCTTGATTTATATTTTGTTTCCATTACATAAATATTTACCAGACACTCCATCTATATAAGTTAATTGTTTCCTTCTGTGATCAGGCAAGTGTTGCTTTAACAAACTATATTCTACTCTCAGTTTATGTACTTTCTCCCTCTCTACTCCTCATATGTAAATATTGTAAATAGCATGTAACCTTACACCTTCTTTTCATACAGTCAAACCTGCTACTTGAAGGAAACTACTAAATCTATTGTACCTTCCTTCCTGAATGATGTTTTTTGAAGTATACTGCGTGTATTTGCTTTTTTTTACTAACTGTATTCAGTGTATGTTATTCCAAATGTATATATTTTATTACTATCTTTTACACTATGTAACTTAGATTGTATTTGCTTTGCTTTTGGAGCTTTTCTCCCCGGGCCTCCACTGAAAATGGGTACGTTCTGACCCAGTGGACTTCCCCGGTAATCAAACTGGAAATAAATAAATAAATAAATAAACTATATCTGGTTCCTCAAATCTGACCATCAGCTGCACCCAGATCTACTGGGCCTGCCTTAGCCTCACTTGGGCCATATCTTAGCCATGCCCAGGGCCAGTAGGAGGTTGGGGATCCTGAGGCAGCATCACACACCTGTCAGGGAGTGTTTTTTCTAATTCCCAAGACTTTTGCACTGCTATCCCCTCTCAGGGCTTGTCACATAAGGGCTCTATGGCCTATCACTCTCACCTGCAAGTGCAACTAGGCCAGAGCCTTGCCCATCCCCAAAGAGACAACAGTCTACATGAGTCCCCAGCCTCTACCAGAGATGTACATGATGGTTCATAGAATTGCAGGCTCATAGGTAGTTACTAGGCCTGCAGTCCAGAGGACCATTGATGAACCTAGCCCAGTTTCCCAGTTACTCCAAAGCACTCTATGTTTAAGTGACTTACTCAAGGTCACACAGTATGCAAATGGAGTAATCAAACCCTGTACCATAGGAACTATCGCTCACAGCCATAACTCTCTGGGTCAACTGCCACTGCTTCCAAGAATGCAATAATGCCCACAAGAAGGGTACACCTGCCCTCCCTGCCTGCACCATCAAGTTCCCAAGCTGCTATTCAAACCCAGGTCACCTGTTCAGAGCTTTATTCTTCTACACAGCTGGTATGGGCTGTGATCAGCAAATGTAAAGCAAAGGATATGACATGAAAAAGTGAATAAAAATATAGGTGCAATAGCAGCAGCAAGTGAGAAACAAAAAAAGCAGAAAAGGTGAAATAATAAAGGGTGAGGAGGGGTGAGGCAGCAATGCTACTTGCAGAGAAATGTTTATAAATGTTTGCTCAGTAAGGTGAAGAGCATTAGCTAGGAAATAAAGTATGGGTTCCTTTAGAAGAGAAGAGTTAAAAAAGAAGCAGCAACAGGTGGCAAAGAGGACAGCATGAGATGCCAGGATAGGGATGTTTGTCTTGCATGGTGTTACAGGGAGTCACCCTGCTATTTTAGTATAGTACAGTGGTGCTCTGTTTTGGGAAAAAGAGGCTGGAGTACTGCATTGTGTAAGGCATGCAGAGTGCTTATGTTACCCGCAGAACCAAGGGCTGTAAAGGGCAACAGAAAATCCTCAGCAGTTCTAATTGAAAATAATCTGGACATAATAACCTGGTGTTCAGCATGCTAAGATAGGGGGAGTGATTTTATTTAGTTTTCTTCTCTTTGTTATGTTGGTACATTTGCTGACCTAGAAATCCTTGTTGGGAATGAACCAGGCCATGAGGCACACAAAATATTACATGTATTCAAACACAAATTAACAAAAAGCAGACATTGCTGGTTTACAGAGAAAACAATGATTGTGTAATGAGTACATTTCCTAAAACAGCAAGAGAAAATGCAGAATTTGTTTAAGTTAGTGAAACAGCAAAATGGTTATTCAGTGCTGAGAAACATTAGCCTAAATTACAGAGATATAAGTGACTTTAATATGAATATCATACTGTATACTTTAACATGGCAAATATACAGTAAAACGTTGCATCTGAACCACAGGGCCATCCTTATGCATAGGCAAAATTGGCATCTGCATAAGGCACCTTGCATGCATGCTTTACAGGGGCACTCTTTCCATTTATTTATTTGTTTTTAGAGCAACATTCCATTACTCCAAAAACAAATAAAGTGTCCCTGTGGGAGAAAATTTAGCCTATGGCACAGCAAACACTCCAGCGGTCAGTGCTCTACCCTATGTTCACTCTAAATTTAATGAGCTGATGAGTGTACAGACCTCACAATGTTCAAATTTAGGCACAAAGGCACCTGAAGCAGTTTGGTATTTTTATTTACATATTTTTTGTTGTTGTTGTTGTATTTGCCCAATGATTCAGTTTGATACACAAGGGGCATTATGCAGAATGGCACAGGAGAGAAGTCTTATTTCTGTTTTCTTTTTTAACAATGCTGGCAGTGATTTTACAAGATATTTGAGCAATAGCTTGGGCAGTGTTAATCTGGGAGAAGTGGAGACATGAAATAAGTGAGGTTGCCTCTTTTACAATGCTGGTAGTGATCAAATAGCTATTTTTGGTAGTATTAATCTGGCTTTGTGATTTTTTTTTTTTTTTTTTTTACAATGATGACAGTGATTTACCAGATATATGGGCAATCTTGAGATGGGAGAAATGGCACTGTGAGATACGTGTGGTTACTGCTTTTACAATGCTGGCAGTGATCGGCCAGATATTTTTGGTAGTATTACTCTGACTCTGTGATTTTTGTGGAGCAGTTTGCATAGGAATGCTTTAATGTGTGGCAAATTGTTTGCATCAGCTGTGAAGTATACCTCGAACCTCTTATCAAGAAATCTGGACAACACCTTCAATAATGGGTGATGGGACAAAGACCCATAATTGGGAACAGATTTTAAACATTGCTCTTGAAAACTTAGAAAGTTTGCATAATAACAGGAATTTTGTTAGCATGCATTTTCTGAAGAAAAGGAAATGAAGACTGAAATTCAAACATATGTCGTTATTTAGTGACTTTATGAGGAACAGGCCAAAAATGCAAGGCAAAAATCTGGATATCTGGTGAAAATCTGGAAACTTGAGAGTTATGTGTTTAGGGGAAATAATATTACATAGCCATCAGACATTGTGGCTTTGACTGCTGGGTGGGGATGGGGATTGACGGGGGGGGGGGGGTTGGCTGGATGAAATTATCTGATCCTCTTGTAATATGCCCAGTTTAAACAGTCACTTTCTGGCTTAGCAAGAATAGTGTGCATTTGTGAGAAGTAAGACTCACTACTTAACGGGAAGCCTGATATGCATAGACAGAGGAGGCATAATTGCTGTGGCATCTCTTGTGGAGGAAAATGGCTATCTGTCTGTTGCTCTGACCCACAGCATACACTCTGGCTTGCGCATTCCTGTCATACCAGACATTTTTCTGCTGTTGGGCTACTGCCAGGTTCTCCTGGGCCAAGCCCATGAGTTCCCTGTGTGTTGTCCTGATGTTTAGAACATATGCCACAACAGACTCCTTGTGGGATTCAGAGTAACCCTCCTACTCATCATGAATCAAATCTAGAGGTCCCCTCATCCTAGGCCCATACAGCGACTCAAAGGGTGAAAAACCTGCAGATTCCTTGGGCACCTCTCTTTAAGCAAACAACAGATGGGGCAAATATTTGTCCTACTCCCATTTAAACTGGTCTGCAAATGCCAGTAGCATGGTCTTTAGTGTAGAGTTTAACCTCTCCACCAGACCATTAGTCTGGGGGTGGTAGAGGGTGGTCTTTAGCTGCTAAACCCCACAGTGCATCTACAGACAAGCCAGCATGTCTGACATGAAATTAGCACCTCTGTCAGTATTTCTTTTGGGAAACCTACCCTGCTGAAAATTTCTAACAAAACATTTGCCACCTTTTCGGCCTCAGTGGAGGACAGAGCCACTGTCTCAGGGTATCTGGTAGCATAGTCTACTACCATTTGGATATACTTCTTTCCTGTGGAACTTGGGTACTCATATGCCCTGCAATATTCATAGATACCCTCTGAAATGTATCCTCAATCATAGGCAAAGGCATCAAAGCAGCTTTCCCCTTGTCTCCTGCCTTGCCTAACTTTTGGCACTGCTCACAGGTCTTCCAGTACCCTGTTACATCCTTGGAAATCCCAGGCCAATAAAAGCTCTGCATAATACATCTCCCAGTGTGCTTTATGCCCATATGACCTGCAAAGGAAATATCATGGGCTATGGCTAGAATTGCCAGACAGTAGGTTCTGGGCACTACCAACTGCTATATTCTCTCACACTCTAGCCATCCCTCAGTGATCCATTCTCTATACATTAACCCTTTGTCCTAGTATGCAGATTCCCCCTTTCCTTGAGAATCATGTGCCTTGTAATGTAGGGTCTGTGAGCTGAGCCTGTCTCAACTCTCTCTTTGTAACCTTTTCCAGCTCCTTTTACACGGGAAGTCTGGTATCATCTAACAGCGGTGCCTCACTGTCAGCCTGGATACTACTCCTCACCTCTGCCTTTGCAGTCACTCTGTCCAAGGGAACATCAGTACCCACCAGCAGCTATGGCTCACCTTCAGTCTCACTGCTACAGGGTAGCTCCCTCTCTGAAGTAACCACCTCACCAGCCCTGGCTTCAGGTGTGGGGTCTGTCTGGGTCTCCCCCCAGGCTACCAGACCCACATGCTTGTCTCCAAACCTGACTGCATGTAACTGCATGTACACAAGGTACTGCATTATCAGAATCATTCCCTATCAGGACATCTGCAGGGACATCCTCAAACACACCTACTTGCTTGCTTTCTTTTCCACCCTCCCAGTCAAGGTGAACCCTAGCCAAAGGTATTTGGAATGGTGTCCCTCCTAAAGCTCTGACTGGAGTAGACTGCCCAAGCAAGTAGTGCTCCTCTTTAACCATTGCAAGCTCCACAATGGTTAGGTCAGAGTCTGTGTCTCTCTTAGCAGTGGCCTGTTTCCCATCTACTAAGATAGGATATAACCTCTTGTGGTAGTTTGGTACCCTTGTTGTCACCAGACAACTTACTGATGGCATTCTGTCATTCCCACTTGCTGGCTGTCCCACCTTTTGTTCCAAACCCTGCCTCCATGGATATCTATATGCTACATGGCCCCACTGGTTACATTTAAAACATTTAACCCCTGGTCCTGGACGTATACCTGAACTAGTGGCTTCCTCTGTTACTGATGGACTCTGTTGGGGCAGTTTAGGCTGCCCACCATGGGTTCCCTTAGACCCATAAGCAACACTGGATATCCTTTTCCTGTGCAGTGATGCCCTGCTTTCTAGGTATGGGTCTCCCTTTTTCCCCAACTCATCTGCGGTATTACATTCTGTATCTGCCAACCAGATTCTCATGTCCTCAGGCTAAGTGATAAGGGCTTGCTCCTTCACTGAAAGATCTGACAGCCCGTCAAAAGTGGTGACCTGACACCCACTCACCCACCTATGAAAATAAGTGCTTAACTCAGCAATATATTCACACTCACTTTCGTCTGCCTTGGGCCTATGCTCCCAAAACTTTTTTTTCTATAAGCTTCAGGTGTTACCTTGAAACACTCTAATAAACAATTTTTAACTGTATTATAATTTAAGCAATCAGTATCACACAATTTAGAAACAGCAGTTACAGCTTTACCATGGAGTACTGGGGTCAGAACCTTACCCAGAGCCCTTGGTCAACATTATACTGTTTACATACCCATTCAAACATATGAATAAAACTATCAAAATTATCACCCTCTGTATGTTGTGGAAGGAATTTACTGACCTTTATTGCTTCTGAGGTTTGGTTACTCCCTTCCCCATTACCTCCATGACCCTGGCCAAGAGTCTGCATCTCCTTTTCATGTTGCCTCTGCCTCTCATTTTCTTTGACTTCCAGACATCTCAGTCTTTCTGCTGATTCTAGTATGACCTGTTTCTCCTTTTCCTCTGCCTCCAAATACCACAGTCTCTCTGATGATTCTAGTTCCAACTGTTTAGCCTCCAGTTCAAGTCTCTTTAACTCCCAGTGGATTTTAAGTCCTCTGAGGCAAAGTTGAACTGTCCATTTTCTGAGAGTTGTACATCCCCAAGGCCAGTCTGCTTGTCCTCCTGGTTACTTGTCTGTGATGCAGCTGTGACTAAGGCTGCAATAATTTCTGCTTTAGTCAGGTTGGCATGCACCAGTCTGTTGTCTTGGCACATAGCCAACTGGCTCCTTGTCAGCTTGCCATACTCCTCTGCTGACATCCTTGCTTGCTCTCCCTGACTAACTAAACTAACACAAAATAACTAAAACTATTGTGGTATGAAACTTTGAATGTCTACCATGTGGCTGCTTGAGAGTGGAAACACCTTCTTTAGTGACCACTGTTTGTAGGCTACAGGAGTTCGATATCCACACCACTGAATCACAGGATGTGGATATCCCACCACTGCCAACCAATAATGTGATGACCCACCACTGGACCAGTAATCAAGTAGCCTCAGTCCTCACAAATGGCAACAGTGGGGGACGTACACTGGGAGGATAACAGGTACACACACAGTATTTCCAGATGCAGCTCTCTGCATCAAGTGCAATTTCTCTTAAGAGCACACAGAGACCACAGTCAGGTAGGGGCTGGTTTCTCCCTCTTTCTCCAGATTCCCAGTAAGACTCCCCACTGGCACAACTATAAAGTTGAGATCTCAGCTGAGTGGCGAAGCCAAGACCTCCAGCACCCACTCTGTCCAACCAATGTTTTGTATCCCTGTCCAAGTAGCTGACACACACACTCTTTGAGGCTTGATTTGCACACATACATTCACACACACACACACACACACACACACACACACACACACACCTGGGAAAGGCTGGCACAGGTTTACTAGCTATGCCCCCTTTTGCCCAGACTATAAGGTAGTTATCACTGCCACCAGCCAACTCCTTATCAGCTATTTTAAGGTCCAAACAAAGGGTGTCCAATCTTACTGTGTAATATTAATATTAATGCAAATGGTATTTTGACCAAGAGCAAGGCTATTAGCAATGGCTTGCAGTGTCACCAAATAAATATGCAAGTACTCTCAAAACTTAAATATCTCTAGACAGATCAGCCACAATGAAAGGCTTAAACATATTTAATAACAAATAAAAGAACAAGAAAATACTTAGTATATAATCACAATGGCATCAGAGTTCAAAATCACAGGAAATATTTACAACATTACAGGACAGTCTCAAATAAATAAAGAAAATTATCTAAACTAAGTTTTGCTATATTCCTGACCATATCTAAGAGAGTTACTATACCTAGAAACCTACTTAGACAGCAAGGCAGATGCATAGTGAATGGCTCTTGTCAGGTCCAAGAAACAATACAGCATGCCTGTCTCTCTAAGAGACTCCTCAAATTAATATCTCAAATATAACTGCTGGGATAGCTTGCAGAATGACATAACTTCTTGTCATCTGACTCTATCCCAAGTGAAACCCCCGCTGCTGGATGCTTGGCAGTATTTAGCATCGACCTGTGAAAATATATAGACCTCTGAACTTTGGCAGATGCTGGAAGTCATAAAACAATTGCATTCATTCATACTTTCAGAGGTAGTAATTAGTTTACTCCAAAGACAAAACAGAAATCTCCCTAGTACAGACTTTATGTCTCTGGCCTAGCCTATGAAGTAGTTTAATTTCAGCTATGTTTCTGAAGTTAACCTCCAGCATTCTAGTTTCCACTGTTAAAATATATACATTTAAACAGTTACAATAGTGCATGTACATTTCTGTTCTCTTCCAGTAGCGTGGATGTGGTTACATTTTAAGCACAAGCACTTTACAAAATACCTTCTTTAACACACGTCTGTACAAACAAGTTTGATATACACATGACATACAGTTCTAATACATTTGTAACACAAGCATCTTATATACATCATATTGATATTCACAAATCACATATAATTATTTACAAAATTCCAGATAGCTGTGCTGGCAGTGTCTCCTTCTGTCACAGTCTGCATGAAAGTAACTGACCCTATTCTCATTTGCTCAGCTTAACGCTAATCCCTTAGAAAAATAAGAGATAAATGCATCAGAGAATACCTAAACTTTTAGAATTTCTAGGGGCTGGTGGCCCCCACACACTAAGGCTGTGTAAGGTGGATTTTGACATGGGTTTAGTAATCGCCTTTGCCATGAACCTCACTTAGTTTAAAACTAGCCATTCTCATAGCTGTACACAGAAGGTCTTTGTACTTGTGTAGGGTGCTGAAGATGATGCCATTATTTCTTTAACATTCCACTGAAACCTCCAAGGTCAAAATATTGTGTGTTGGGCTGGGGACAGTGTGGTCATTATTATTATAACTTTCCTCACAAACTTCAGAGGGGTTCACAGAGGGCCGCTATAGCTTTATAACAGCATTGTATCATTAGAGGACCGGAGTTCCGCTGTGGCAACCCCTAACCGAGAAAAGCCGAAAGAAGAAGAACAACTGTCTCTAGAAGTAAAAGCTGGGAATATTCGTGTAATAATTACTTTTTTATTAATTTTCCTCACAATTAAAACACCTGGTGCATGTACAGGTGGCTATCTTTTTGGGAGAGTAAATAATCATGCTTTCTATATATGTCTGACATAAAATATATTCTGTTCTGTTTGTCTTTTCAGTTTTTTAAACACCTTTATTAAATTATCACTCGTGACAGTTTTGTCCCACTCTGGCATCAAAAGGGTACACAGAAGGAGGCTGCCTTTGGGGGGTAGGGGATGAGGAGGTATGCTGTATATAAATAAGACAGCAGCAGCTTGAAATATGACTGTGGGCATTTATGTCTTAATTTTAATCCATAACACCAGAGGGGGATACACAGAAACTGACTACCTGTTTTAAGGTTGGGGGATAGAGGTCGGGTACTATTCCCAGACATATGTATCCTCACAAGCATTTGCATTTTTTAAGTTTATTGTAAAGTGGTGTTTAGCCAGTTTTAAGCATAAAATGTTGGATACAATTTATTTAACTTTATTTAATCCTACTTTTTTGTTTAAATGAAGGAATTTATTTTCCATACACAAGATGTTTGTTCAGAGCATCATTTGATCAAAAGGTTGGGGGGGGTTCTAAAATATATCTCAAAGCATCTATTGCACTATGGCTTCTGGGTGCCTGCTTAATTCAATTATTACAGTGTAGTCTTGGTTAATTTGTATGTGATGAAATAATGCAAAGTTGAAGAGTAGGACTGAATTTCTCTCCATGATCTTGTTTTTTGTTTCAGGCAATCATGGTATGAAAAGGCTGTTTAAAAAACTCTAAAATGCATCATGGAATAGCTATAATCCTCCTGGGTTCTAGGGGCCTTGTGGCCACCAAACCCCCAGCTTAACACCATTGTTTCCAGTTGTCAGAATGCAGTCTTCCCTAGATAGAACATGGATGAATAAATAATTTCAGAATGAATGAATGGATGAATAAATACAGGAGAAAATAAAGAGTAAGATAAACTGTGTGAAAAATGTTCAAAAAATAATCTGGATAGTGTGAACAAGCCAGGATGGGTTGGACAGGGGGGCATGCAAAATTTTCACCTATGGCACCAGTTTACCCAAGACCATCCCGAATGAACCACACAAGTCATTCATCACATTAATTCTAATGATGAACTGAGCAAAATAACTGATTATCCACTCTGTCTGGTTGAGACAGCTACATTCAGAAGCATTAGACAGGTTAATATTAATTTTGCCTGAAAGCTAATTATAAGCCTTGCTGCTTTCTAACTTGCAAAGGGAGCTGATTCCAGTTAGGTGGAGTGTTTTTACTGAAGCCTGAATGAGATCATCACATGCATGAGTGGTTCTTCTCATCCTGCTAGAGTGTAATTATAGGTTTTCCCTGATAATGTGTGGGCATGAGTCAGATGAACATTTATACAAAAACGTGGAAGTAGAAAAGTAAGGTGGGTCTGATAGTAACTGGTAGTCACCTGACCTTTTCTAATGACCACCGATGGTGCTCCCAGTGGTCAGCCAGGCAAAAAAATCTACAGACTTTATTTACTGCAGTTTTGAATATATTTGAATTATATAAGAATTTAAATAAAGCTGGTAATGCAAGGTCCAGCTTAAACATCAGTAGGTTAATAGCTACAAGTTTCCCAGCCTCAGGCATAATTAGATTAGACAGTCTCTAACAGTGTTCATGCTGCCTTGTGAGACTACATACACTGGACTCAGTGGAGTATTTAAATGAAAGAGTCTAATCTAGTCAGACATCTAGATATTAATGATGATTTGGATACAATGGCATACAGCTGTATTTATTTGTCTGTATTGGTATTGGCAGTTTTGAATATATGACAGTTTAACGGAACTCTTTATAGCCATGATGAAGTATCAAAGACTGCAGCTTGACTGAATCAAACGTAATTTCATGGGACTATGATGTGAACTACTTAGAGTTTACTTCTAGCTCACTGTAGAGGAGTGTTTAATGAAGGCTAGAACAGTGATCTGACCATGTGATGCTATCATCATCATGAATAATTAGAGGTCTGTTAGTGAGGTCAGTAAGGAGAGAGTTTAAGAAGGCAGACAATGACATGGGTCCATATACAAATTCTTAGCAAACACCTACAATGACAGGTAAGGGAAAGCAAGACTTTGACATGGGTCCATATACAAATTCTTAGCAAACACCTACAATGACAGGTAAGGGAAAGCAAGACTTTGATTTGTTGGTTTATATATGTATTAGTGAGGTAAGTAAAAATCTACCTGTAGTAAAACCAAGGGAAGCTTGATCCTTGGGAAGAATAAAATGATACATTGAATCACATAGGTTCATAGGTTAGCTGCCCTTGTGCGCCATTTTATGCTTAGTCAATTTTCCTCAAAGGTGGGAATTAAACTTTGTATATTGTGTCTGATAGGTAAAGTCATTAACCATTAAGTCAACAACCCCCCCCCCCCCCCGGCAATAATTCTGAAATAGGTTGTTAATAGGCATGCAGCCCAGGTGACCATTGAGATGTCTAAACCAAATTCCCAGTTAGCCCTAAGCACTTGCTGGTTAAGTTACTTGGTCAGGGTGACAATGTATGCAAATGAGGGCTAAGGGAATAAAATTATGGACCACAGGAATTTAAGCTCATGACCTTAACCTTCTCTGCCAACTGCCAGTCATAGTAATGAGAGTTTACTCTGTGACTTGAACTCAGATCACCAGATTCAGAGTCCAGAGTGATAACCATTATACCATGGAATCATTTTTTTTCAGTTCAAGAAATAAGGGTTCCAATGAGTTTCCATGTACCTATGTTGTGGTCTTCAGATGACGATGAAGAGATTAGTGGCCCTTTTGAAGATCATGTTGTTTATGAGCCTGAATGCTATATGAATTAAGATATTCACAGAGATGCTGGAAGATCTGTGATTCTAACATTTTGGAGAAGGGACAGACAATTTGCAGGGGAGGGGTAGATGCCAGGTTTAGGAATAGGTACCACTAAGCCATATACGCAGACATCAGAGAAATGTCTATGAATGAAGAAAGAAAATGGTTGAGTATGGATGCTGCTGCAGAGAAACAGTTACCATAGGTTTTAAAAAAATATAGGGTGTACAATATCTGAACATGGGCAGCTTCTACCAGAATCATGGCAAGGAGTTTCATAACCTTGGATGACGATAACCCTCTAAAGTATAAGTGGTTGCAAAATTATTTTATTTTACCTTTGTTTACCAGGATATTCCAACTGGGTTTAAAATCACCCCTTTTTAGTGGTGGCATGGGGAGAAAAGTTCCATATATTGTACAACTGTTAAAACAATTATGAAAGTTTAAACAAAAATTGGAAAATTATATACAGTACAAGATTATGTATAAAAGAGATTAAGCAAAACCAAGTCAGGCATTATATGCAGTACAAAAATCCACACCTACTATACATATCATATACCTATAAGAAGGCGATGTTTATACAGAAAAACAGTTTACAAGTAGCAATGTGTTTCCTTTTTGCTAATACATTAGTCTCAGTATAGCTCCTTGGTGTAGTAAAATCATTTTTTTGTGAAAAATTCTTCTAAGAGGAAAGGAAAATTACATTCGGAAACTAGTAATAGTAAGAAAAATAAAGCTGAGTGAGAGTATGAGGAAATTATTGTAATGAGAAATCAAAAATAAGCAAAGGAGTACAGTCAGGATTTCTTCTAGAGATGCGAAGAGAAAAAATATATTGGTATTATGGCAGTCTGGTAAGATATAGAAGTTGATCCATTTATTTTCTATCAGATGACATTTTAATTGTTTTTTAAAGGAATTTCCTTTTTGGTCTGCTTTTAGTGTTACAGGGATGGAGTTACACATTTTTTAAATTTTGTTTGAGTATAGGGATACTTCTGCAGAATTGTAAGATTTCATTATGGTGAGCAAGATTTGTCTGTTGATCACACCTCTCAACAGTACCAAGTTCTTCTGTATTTACCAGTTTGGAGGCCAAAATAATGGAGTGCCACATATTCCTGAGCGACCCCCTTTATTCCCGAATTTCCTGTTTTTTTTTTCAAATTTTCCCCCTTCCACAGTTGTTGCTGATATCATCACATGCATGATAACATCAGCTTCATGAGGCAAACTGCCAGCCAGTTGGAATTCGGCTGAGTGTTTGCCTCAGCTTAGTCCATGCATTATGTTTGTACCTTGATTCATTGAACTTACTGATCAGGAATCGGGGATCTCTTAACTTTCTTCTGTTTACTGACTATTATCTTGAACAGTGCCAGTGCACTTCTAGTCTCTCACTCCCAGGAATCTGGAGTCCAGACCCAGAGTAGCTAGGAATCAGTAAGGACAGAGGTGCAGAGGATGAGATAATTTATCTCTATGGCAGTGGCTCAACTTCCTCCTCCATCAGGTAAAAGAAAAAAAAAATAAACACTACCAGTCCGCGACTAGATTTATCATTTATAGCATAGCAAGCTCAGTAGCTCACTGAACAGATTTTCACAGAATGTGCAGATTTAATTATAACTGTCTTGAAAAGAAGTTTTTTTTTTTCCTGCATTGTGCCACTTCTAATTATTTGTTTAGTTTTTGCTGCTTATTTATTTATTTGCTTTTTAACAGAAAGTAGTAGTGCAACTGCAAAATAAAACATTTTACTGTTACTAGATATGTGAAATGTGAGTTTTTGCCATTCAAACATGTTTGTTTTTCTTATCTTAGTATACACCACAGCAGTAAAAAAGTGATACTACTGGTTGGTATTGTGAATGCAGCAGCTAGATTAATGTGGTTTGTTCACTCAAGTACATTTCTGTACTTTTAGTGTCAGTTTATGAAACAAAATTGTGTCTTGTGCATTGCCATGGATCTGTAGACAAACACAAGGGAAAATAAATAATTGTGTGTGTGTGAGTCTGTGTGTATGTGTGGGTGTACGGCTTTATGTTAAATAATTATTTTGCATATATAAATGAGGAATTGTAAAGACTATTTATGCTTTAATTCTTTTCATCCACCAGCCTTAGGCAATATGATGACTGTATTGCCCCTGACCTTACAAAGTCGCACTCCTAGCCAGTAGTACCATAGAATTAGAGAATATTTGACATTCTTCTAACAAATACTGTTTTCTTTTCCAACTGGAACCTATCCTTAGCAACCATGGTGCTTGTGAACAAGTGATTATATTATATTTTAGTAGATTTTAGTATTTAGTATTAGTTGTTTTTACCTTTTAACATCCTACCTTATGACTTAGCATTAGTTCACAGCATTCAAGATGATGTCTTGTGTTCACATCATACCTGTAGAGTTGTCCAATACATACTTACATAAACATTAGCAAACATTCTCTACTGATTGGGGTGCTATTGATTGAAGTATACGGCGCAGAAGTATTCATAAGGAAAAGTGTCAAGTAAAGAAACTTGTTTTAAATACACTCTAAATGTTGTTATATGAATGACCTAAAAAATCAAGTTATATCTTCTAGGTCTGAAATTAACACATATAACGCCCTTGACCTATTTTCCTTTCTAAGATTAACTGTAATATTCAAATTTAACTCTTAATGAACTAAGTAACAAATATGAAAACAGTGCAATGTATAAAAAGTGATACAGACTAGTAGCAAATTCATTCTCTTACTGAGCTATTGTGGCAGGAAGTTACATAAGTGGTCAGAGACCTCATAAACATTCATAAGAATGTAAACAAAGGTTTTCTGTATCCATACTCACTGGCATAGGTATAGTGCTTGTGCAATAGATTCACTAAAGACATGCTGTAGCAGTCTGGAAGACTAGTGTCTTACACCACTATGATTTGCCCTGTCAGTCACTGTCAGCATCAAAATATGGGACAGAGACAAAAATTGTGTGTGTCAGAAGAACCACACTAGGGACACTTTTTAAATGATAGACTCACTGATGAGGAAAGTTGGCAAAAAGGAGTACCATGCATTTTCTGAAGTGAAATAAGTAGGTAACTCCAAGGAATGTCATTATGTTGTGCTTATAATCCATCACATGTTGCTCATTATTGATTTTAGGAGGGCACAGCAATGTTTGTTTGTTTCTTTCAGCTTTTCCCGGTTAGGGGTCACCACAGCGAAACTCCGGTCCGCTAATGATTGGCAGTAGATTTTTACATGCTGAGTTGCCAGCCCTGATGCACAACCTTCAATGAAGGCATACCCATTCACGCATGTCTCCACACAGAAGACGCTCTAGCTGAGAATCGAACAGGACAATGTCTTTCTGTGAGGCGACAAAGCTACCGCAGCACCACCATGGCAGTTAGGAGGGCACAGGAATACCAGGACAAAATCAAAGTATGTTGAGATGTAAGCTTGCAGAGATTGCATTGTACAGTACTCCCTTTTGTGGTTAATAAAAACTCAGGTTGTAAAGGTGTGAAAGTAACTATTTCAACAAATCATTGTATTATATTTAAACTGTTACTTTCACACAAATTATTGTATTACACTAATTTTATTTTTTGTGCCATTAAGTAGGGCATAGTACATGCCTTTTTGTTTTCAGCCCTGTATATTAGTGCAACCAAAAGCCCTTGCTTTTATTGGTGTCAATAAATAAACGTCTTTCAGGTTGTAATATGGCTCATGTGAATGGTGTGGGGACTCATAACATGGGTAATATCCCTTTCAATAAGGTCAGCTAATACGGTGTGCAGCTGTTGAATGTTAGAACACTTTCGTTCACATCTGCAGTCTTTACTGACTTAAGTTTTCATGAAACTTTTGAAAGGTGTAGTGTGGCACACAGATTGGGGCAATACTTGTTGTTTTCCATAAAATGGGCTGCAGAAGACCACTTCCTAACATTGTTTTGAATGACCAGTACTTGGTGTACATTCTTTTGTTGCAGGTGTAATTTTTGTTAGTTTTAAGGTGGAATGTGTAGTTAGCTTTTACTTGGCATGTACACACCACAGGGTTGGGAGATAACATTTCTGTCTGTAACCCCATGACACATTTACCCAGTGGATGCAGTGTTGGGAAGTTGCAGGCACAATTTAAAATTTGTTGGGCATTTTTTCCTGTTGAGTTAAAATATGTATTAACAGTAAGAGGCTTTTTATATCCTACAAAAGGTTACAAGACTGCACACATTGTCACATAAAGCAGTACTATATGCCTACATGTGTAGAATGTACATTTGCTAACTGCATTGCTTTCGTGACTTAAGACATGCATCATACAAAGTCTGTGTTAGGACATCTGGCTTGGAGCCATTTTTACCTTAGCTTTTTGCTCTGTGCAGTTCTAAAGCAGACTGCAGCTTTGAAGGATTTACTTTCACTGGCCATGGGACAGATTTTTTTTCTTGTGGTTCCTACACACTGCATTACTGGATATGTTACAACAAGGTCCCTGTTTTTTTAAGATGTTTGATGATCCCTTTTGTTTGCTTTGCATGATAGTGAATTTTTACAAAGTAATTTTGAACCTGACTACTATATAAACAGCAAGCTTTTTAAATAGCTGTCATCTCTGTTCTACATTCATTAGATGTGAATTAAATTACATCAGCAGGGAATACGTTGCTATTTGAAACTTGGAATAAATGGTCAGATCAGATATTGTTTGGCAGCGCTTTTCGAATAGAGTGTGAGAACAGATTCTTTCCAAAAAAACATTTTATGCATTGTAAAATTACCACTGTAAAACTAAAATTATGTCAAAAAATAACCATTGTAAAGATGGAATTATATCATAGTTCTTTTGTATGTTACGTTAAGACCACAACTCATTTGTTTTAATGATTGCTGCATTTTAAGTATACAGTTGCTATAGCACTATCATAGATTGTAGCTTTAAAAGTATCAACTGCTAATATATTACTTTTATCCATAGCTGGTTTATTATTCTAATATACATGCATTATTAGGAGGATTCTTCCCTAAATATCCACACTGCCATCCCAGATTTGTGTTATTATCCTTTTCTATTATTCTCCCTCCTATGATGTGCTAACTACAAGATGCTCTGTGATTGGTTTACATTTTTTGGTTAAAGGGTTGTACACTGTTTCTTGTTTTTGCTCTATTTAATTGCAGCTTGCTTTAATTTGAAAGACTATTGTTCTTCTGTTTATTTTGTGTTTAATAAGTTTGTCTGTTCTTTGGTTTGTGTTTAAAAGTCAGTGTCCCACAATTCTGTTGGAGTGGGTTACATAATTGTGTATGCAAATTTTATATTAATCAGCATACAGATTTTTGGCCAGTTGTACCTATTTTTCGTGGGCCTTTGTCCAGATTTTTTATGATTCCAGGTTGAGAGGTATGCTGTTGATCTTAGTTGTCTTTCAGTGGAATAGAGTTTTACATTTGTTATGGTTGGACAGTTGTCTGGCTTATCCAAGATTTTTGTAATGGAAGAGATAAGATTGTCTAGCCACAGAACAAGCAATGCAAAAGGGACCATCTACTACTTAAACAAACTGACACAGTATGTGAGAGATGTAGTGACATGTTACAGGAGGCAAAGCTCTCCTACAAAACATCTACAAAAACAACAGCCTATCAGTGCCATGCACCACACTAAACTACATCAACCATACTTAACTCAGACCAAATATATAGACCTAGCTATGCTGAGCATCTAAAAAGCAACCTAACTAAATAACAAAGGTCTCCTAAATGTAATGTAAGAAACAAGTACCCTCAGCAATCAACATAGATTCACAAACAGACAGCACAGACAGCAACACCATGAAACACATATCTGTGTCACATTGATTCAGTTCAGAAGCCCACAATACAAACCTCCACACAGTCCAGCATCCTATTCATAAGTGTCTTCATATTGAGACACAGCAATGGACCGCTCATTAGGCTGTTTAGGGAGAAGATCATAGTCAGATAACTATCAGTTGCCAGAATTCACCACATCACACATGCATTCAAGTACCTGCACCAGAAGTACACATATGATATAGTCATTGTGCTTGTGGGTATAAATTACTTGAGAAGTACCTCCCTGGACTATATAAGGAGAGGAATGATGGAGCTCTTAGAATATGTGTCTGAGGCAGGCATTAGCCTTGAGAAGTATTCTACCAAAACCAAGAATGATGCCACAATTTCAACAAAAGCTTATTTACTTTAGCAGTTATCTTAGCTTCTGGTCATTAACTCAGCCTGGAAAGACACAGTAGACAGTCTTAAATGCTTTGCCATGGATGGCTTGCAGCCCCTACCGCCACCCCAAGGCTTTTGTATATTGGCAAAAACCTTGTCTACCCCATAGAGCCTTTTTAGGCAAAGTCAGTCTTCTAAACCTACCAACATAACTGGACAGCATTAAGGTATTGCTGCTCTCTGCTAGGACCCTAAAAAAAAAAAAAAAAAACTCTGCACCCTGCAGGCACTACAGAGACCTGGTTCAAAACCAGTGAAAGTACACCAATTGTGGAGGCCACCACATTAGAGAAATGCACTAAAGGAAGAGGTGTCCCTATATTCTTAAAAAAAAAAAAAAGATCTCACCTCCAGAATCATTAGACAAGACCTGGAAATCACTCACATCCAACTTACAATGAAAAAAATCCCTCATTACAGCATAGCTATTTACATGAACCTACTTTGTCCCCCTCTGCCCTAGCTCCTACCTCCATAAACTGGGTTACTTATAAATCCACAAACATGTTTGCCCAGAGAGTTTTGGACTTTATCAATACAATTATGTGGACTAATTAGTCCACATCCCAACCAGCAGTGATTAAATCCTGGACTTGGTCCTTACCAATATGGGGCAGCTCTGCACCCCAACAATTGTAACATCCTCCCTGGTCAAATTGGACCACAAGTCAGTCACATTATCAATAACACTGAAGCAGGAAGCATTTTCTAATACCTCAGTATTCAGAGATTATGCAAAGCCTAATTTACTAAAACCGAGTAATGACCTGGCTAAATTCAAAATCTCCCTCCACCTTGACAACCCTCCATAGCTTATGCAGAATCCTTTATTGTCAAATTCTATGCACATGTAAGTAGCTGCATAGCTGCATCTATCCCCCTAAGGAATAATTGTAATGCCAGTTTCAAAAATAGGAGGCCAAAATGTTCTTGCTAAACTAAACCATGAACTCCAGATCCTAATAAAAAATCAGCCAAAGCCAGATATGAGATAAAATATCCATACAGGCAAAAGACAAACATAAAGTCTTCTTTGTGTTAGAAACTGCAGAAACAATGCTCAGCACTGTACGGAGCTAATGGCAAATAATATTACATACTTGGACCCAGAGGGCATAGCCAGTATGCTGGCTGACAAATTCAGCTCTAACTTCACCTCCTTCCTCCCCATTATTCTCAGATCACATACTCGCATATACACTCCCCTCTAATCCCCGAAGAACAAGTTCTCAAGACACTGTTTAAGGCCAATAACACTACATCTATGGGACTGTGTAGCATACCAGGCTGCCTACTAGTTAGCCTAAAACATGACCTATCAAACTCCCTACAAATATTAGCCTCAAAATTGGTTTTGTACTAGATGAATGGAGAATAGTAAGTACATTCCCTTGCACAAAGGTGAGGCTTCAATGGACCCAGGTTACTGTAGACTCATAAGCCTGACCAGTCTCATCTGTAAGGCTATGTAAAGGATGATAGTGGAACTAACAAACAGGAATATAGGTAGGAACATAGGTAACTTAGGGACTCTCTCAACCCATAACAGTTTGGATTTGTCAGAGACACTTCCTGCCAGCTTAACATAGTCAACTTCTTCGGTAATGAATGAAGACAAATCAGTACAATCAGCATACCAGGACCTTGCAAAGGTATTCAACACCATCCCAAAATCAGGCATTGTAGTTAAACTCTCACAACTAAATTTCAACCCCTATGTAACTCAATGGATAGCATACTTGTTCATAAATAAAGCCTAGGAAGCAAGGGTGGGTAGCTCTATCTCCTTATAAAGACCTAGGACTACTCATGTTTGGCATGTCAAGGGTTGACTGCAAACTTGGTGCTGCAGTAAACTTCCCCGGAGGACATCAGTATCCTACAAGTGGACCTCTCTCCGAAACAAATAGCCAGTGTCAAAATGTCAAGAAATATATAATCATATTCTTTGGCAAGCATGACTCCCCTTGTAACTATCACATTGGCAATACCCCACTGAAAATTAAGTCCATAGGTAAAGAGCAGGGAAACCATGTCAATAATGAGCTCTCCACATATCTAATACTGTAAAGAAGACCTTTTTGATCACACAGTTTATATCTGAAGGTATGGCATCCAGATGCAAGGCATAAATGTTCCACAGTACTCAGTACTCATTAGGCCAATCATTCAGTATAATGCCCCATTCGATATGCACATGTCCAAACAGTTGTCACAAGTGCAATAACCACAAAGCTTTCTCACTAAAAAAATGAAAGGTCTAAATCATAAAACCCATGCAGACCATGTCTGACCCATGTCTCTCTTCTCTGTACCTAATGAAGTGGTCTAAATATTTTTTGCAAAATTAATATAACATGCTGGAGGGATAGGTATATATAAGAGAATACCATTACTATGAAACTATTTCCTTTCCACATAAAGCAGAGCACCTCCTTTCAGTAGTATAGCTAGGGTGGGGCAAGAAGGGCAACTGCCCTAGGTGCAAAGTGTTTGGGAGTGGGATCAGCCAATTCCCAATAACTCTTTAATGTAATACCAGCTTTTAAAAGCAAGTATTTCATTTGCAGTCAAACCTAAGCACTGCAGCACTTCGTGCGGTATAAACTGTAATATATGTTTGCTACATAGTAGCAAACAATTTGCTACAGTTTAAAAGTAACTAAAATCTGAGCACTGTAGTACTCCATGCAGGCAAGGGTATAAACTGTAGCAACTGTTTGCTAGACTTGTAGCAAGCAATTTCCTACAGTTTAAAAATATTTTTTAAATAAAATGCGAGGTTGCTGAAGAATTCAATGCAGGCAGGTATAAACTGTGGCAACTCTTTGCTACAGTTTAAAAGAAGAAATTTTTTTTTAAAACTAAAATATGAGCAGTGAAGAGTTCCATGCAGATGCGTATAAACTGAAGCAACTGCTTGTTACATTTGTAGCAAACAGTTTGCTGCAGTTTAAAAGAAAAAATGCTTTTTTAATAAAATATGTTAAAGGAGGGTTGGGGCAGGGCACAGAAATGGGATATTAATAGTTGGGACTGGAAGGAGGGGGGCATATTATGCAAAACTGAGGGTAATGCTGCTCAACGCCAGAAGTCTAAACCTCAAAATGCGCGCACTCAAGGCTCTCCTTAGTATGGAAGAAATAGACGTATGTGCAGTGACAGAAACTTGGTTCAAGGCTCCAGAGAGCACCCCAGCACTACCAGGCTAAAACTCCTACCATACCTTTAGGTCCCAAAACCAGGACCGGAACACAAAAGGAGGGGGGGGGTGTCCATATTCATCATGAACACCCACACCTCCAGGTTAGTAGCACAGCACGCGGAATCTGAGACCATCCAAGTGCAATTGACAGCGGGTAAATTGACTGTTCAATTTATAACTTGCTACAGATCTCCCACCTTGACACAGGACCCTCACGCAGCATTCCTGAGAACATTAGAAAGTATGAAGATTCTACCCAACACCATGCTACTGGGTGACTTCAACTGTCCAAACATTGACTGGGAAAACTACTCAAGCTCAAACGCCCTAGCCCAATGCTTCCTTGAATTTATAAACTCAAACGCCCTTGAACAGCTGGTCACCACTCCCACAAGAGGTGACAACATACTGGACCTGGTCATCACCAACATGGGGAACCTATGTTCCACACCTGAGGTAAACTCGTCATTGGTAAGACCAAATCACAAACTAATGACACTGGACATCCACATCCCGACCCCCCCCCCCCAGTCAAGGAAATCAAGGTAAAAAACTTCTCTAAAGCCAACTTCACACTCCTCAAGACTGAGGTGGGAAGTTTCAAAGCTCCCAAATCAAATGGAAAACGATGACCCATTGGCAGAATCCTTTACAAGTGCATTCTATGAACACCTTCAAGAATGCATGGGCCGAGCCATCTCAAGTAAAACCAAGACCAACTCCTCAAAAAAGAGGAAGCCAGTCTGGTGGACCCCGGCCATAAATAAACTTTACAAGAGAAGGAGGAAACTCCTGCAAGATAGAACAAAATCCCAAAATAAGAAGGCATCTCTGATTAACATCAGTAAAAAACTGCACTCCCTCATTAAATCATCCAAGGCCAACTTCAAAAGAAAAATAGCCAATGACTCTAAGGATAACCACAAGGCCTTCTTTAACTATGTCAAGAGTCTAGGGGCAAACTCTCAGATATGCTCCGAGCTAGTGCATAATGGCCATAAATACACTGAACCAACCAACATTGCCAACATCCTGGCTGACAAGTTCAGTGCAAACTTCACCCCCCCTCCACCAAAGGGGCTAGCACCCATCCCAGAAGAATGTGGCGCTCCAGATATCTCAGACACACAAGTAAAGACAGCCCTTGCAAAGGCCAAAAACACAGCATCAATGGGACCAGATGCTATCCCAGGTTGTGTCTTACACAAGCTTCAAAATGAACTAACCCCCCATCTCAAATCACTATTCAAACACAGACTCTCTACAGGCTATGTACCCAAAGAATGGCGTACAGCAACAGTCGTACCACTCCACAAAGGTGGTGCCACAACTGACCCTGGGAACTATCGTCCTATAAGCTTGACTAGCTTGGTCTGCAAAGCCATGGAACGCATTATCATGGAGCTGATTGACAGGGACATTGGGAACCTCCAGACATTGGACCCCACCCAATTCAGCTTTGTTAATGGCAGATCTTGCCTCCTGAACTTGGTCGACTTCTTCGAAACAGTCATCAAGGCCATAGATGAAGGGAATGTGGTCCACCATAGATGAAGGGAATGTGGTCCACACAGCATATCTGGACCTCGTTAAGGTGTTCGACACCATCCCACACTCAGGAATCATAGACAAACTCACCAGCTTAAATATCAACCCCCATGTCACAAGATGGGATGCCAACTGGTGCTCAGACAGAACCCACATGGTAAGAGTGGCAGGCGCCATGTCTGACTCTAAACCAGTCACAAGCGGAGTCCCACAGGGCTCAGTCCTGGGACCCCTCCTGTTCGCTATATATTTCTCCGAAGTACAGGCAAAGGCGGAGGGACTGTGGCTAACCAAGTTCGCAGATGACTGTAAATCGGGTGCAATAATTGACTCTCCAGCTGACACAGACATCCTGCAAAAGGGTCTCACAGAGACAAACACCTGGTGTCAAAGTCACGGCCTCAAGCTAAATGCCAAAAAATGCATAGTAATCCCATTTGGGAAAAACAAATTACCTACAAACTACCATATAGATGGAAATCCACTAAGTACAGAAGAAGTAATTAGGGACCTGGGTACCCAAGTAGATAGCATGCTCTCCTTTGATAACCACATAGCCAAAATGGTCAGAAAATCCTTCTATGTGGCACACCTGATCACAAAGGGTTTCTCATCCAGCTCCAAGGAGGTGATTGTGCCCCTTTACTCCTCACTCATTAGGCCCATAATAGAGTACAATGCCCCATTTGGGATGTACCTCACTAGACACCTGCAACAACTAGAAAGACCACAGAAGTACCTCACTAAGAGGATTAAGGGCCTTAAACAATTACCTTATGAAGCACGACTAAAAAAGCTCCAGCTCTTCTCAGTCGCTTACCGTCTGCTCAGATGTAACCTATGCCTGATCTATAGGGCCATGTCAAACTCTGAACTAATGGACATGCTTCACCTCAAAAAAACGAGATCCCTCAGAACTACTCGTTCTAGCAACTTGAACCTATGTACAACAATAAACGGGACATGCTGGAGGGATATATTCCTGTCCCGGTGACTCCCCTCACTCTGGAATAGAATCCCAATCCATATTCGACAGAGCTCCTCTCTGACCCTCTTCAAGAGAAATCTTGATGAGTAGATGGGTAATCGTAAGTTCTACCCTGGGATAACTTCAGGAGTCCTGTTGACAGAGGCCCAGGTTACTAATCTAATGGGGAGGCGAAAGCCATCACTCTGTGGCTAGGCTTATAAATGCCCATGGGCAGATAGCCTAGTACTTACCTATGAACCTATGAACCTATGGCCACCTGTTAGGTGTGCCAGTAGAAGGAACATCTGTTTTTCTTCTTTTTTTTTTGCTTGTGGGTGGGGAGTGCATCGATCTAACTATTATAGGTCAATCACTTACAGCTTACTACAAGTGAAGTGTTTTTTATGAAGAGCAGAGGGGGGTGGGGTGCTGATTCATATCACCAGCCTATGATGCTAACTGAACTAGTTATGCTTCTGCTTCCCTCACTTTGCTCAAATGTAATTTGGATGAATGGATGGGTAACCACAAACTCACCCCTGATTACGGACCACTGGCCATCATGGATAATGGAAACATGCAGTACCCTAGCGTATACTTGTTTGGCCCACCTTTGGATATTCATATCACAAAATATAAGGGCTGATAATAACCACAGAAGTGCAAGGCTAGGCTTCTTGAGATCTCACAGATCAATAGCCTAGTAGGTATCTATGAACTTATTAGAGATGGCAGGGCAGACAAGAAGTGACGGTATTACCTATTCATTCTAAAGCAGACTGGGGTCTTTGTAAAGGTGGTAAAAACATACCACAGAAGTCCATTTAGAGAGAAAACCTGCTTTATTTCCCTTCACATAAACACAGTTTACATTTATCTGGTGTAAAAGAATGGCATATTTGATGCTTAAAGAGTCTTTTTAATTTATTGTTTAAGATGATGTATTTGATGTACAGTTAAGAAATGCCATTACATTTAAACTCCAACCAATATTAATCTGTGGGTTTCATTTTATTTGGTATCAATAATTAGGTAACCAGACATGCCTGTCCTCTCACACACACACACACACACACACACACACACACACACACACACACACACACACACACACACACACACACACTCACACATATGCACTCATTCACTCACACATGGCATGCAGGTATATTGGAAGATCACCTGTTCATCTACAGCATACCTCCAGGATATGAGGAAAAACATGTTACATAACAAGGCACATTTAGGTATAGAGAGGACATGAAGACTCCAGACAGAAGGCACCCCAGCTAGGAACAGAATGTGATAATCCATCAGTGTAGGTCAGCAGTGCTAACCTTTGCATCAGCATGCCAACCTTGCCTCGTTACATCTCCATGTAAAAAAGTTAAAGAAAATGTCAGTGGTTCAACAGGCAGATTATTCACCTTTCCTTCTGGAAGATTAAATGTCTGTGGGTTCTTTTTCCCCACCAAGTACTTTGACTCATTCTCCAGTTCTGATACTGCAGTATAGCATAAGGGGGGTGCTGCATCCCTGAGTGTGCCATGCTTTAGATGAGATGTTAAACTGAGGTCCCTTTTGCCTGAGCTGGTGGTAGCTCAGGTGAATGTAAAAACATCCCACAACAAATATTGAAAAAACAGGGAAATTTCTCCAATGCCTTGGCCAAATTTCCACATAGCCAGTAGGACTAATACCTTCAATCTCCCCTGAAAAAAAGGACATGGGTCTAGTGGGACTAACCCAGTCAATAAAAAGTATAAGTAAATAAATACAAAACTATTACTACATCTTTTTTGAGGCCTTTTTCCACTTCTCTAAAAAAACAAGTCAGCATTTATATCATTGTCTCATAGGTTCATAGGTGAATACCAGGCTAACTACCACTGAGGCATCTATAAGCCTAGCCATGCATTCCAAATGTATCCTGCAAGTTCTTTGAACCTTAGAACTTATTTTAAGTGGTATATGTAAGCCAGGATATGAGTTACATACCACCTCTGTCCAGTAAAGACATAGGTGCTAGACTTGGCATGAACTTCCAATTTCCCAGCCACTGGTCCAAGTTACACTTGAATAAGGTTAGAGAAGAATGCTGTTTCACTTGGGTGGAAAGCCTGTTCCAGAGGATGGAAATTCTCAGAGACACATTCCTGTCATTCTGCTATGTCTTGTTTATGTCACAAGCAAAGTTCAAATCCCTAGATCGAGAAGTTCAGATGCTATTGGTTTTGCAAATGTGCAAAAGTTCCATCACAGTGGGATCCAAGCATGCCTTGTATGCCAGGCACAGATCACCTATTAACAGTCTATAGGAAAAAGAGTACAAAGATAGGGCTTTGAAGTGCTCTGCATAGGATATATTGTTTACAACCTGCATTCTTTTTGTGAGGAACTTCTGTGGACATTCCAGTTGCTGCTTATGCATGGTCAGGTACATATATAGTAGGAGAATTCTACTCCGAATACAGCCTCCTTGGACCTAGATGCCATGCACTTCCTTATAGGTTGAGAACACAGAGTGATCTCCTTACTACCTTAGACACATGTTGGTTAAAAAAAGCCAGGTTGCTATCCACATACATCCCCAAATCCCTGACTACTGGGTCCACACTTAGGGGCATGTTATCAATGAGGTTGTTTCCTAGGTTGGCCAACTTCCCAAAGGGTACTATTATGCATTATGCATTTCTTGATACTGAATTTTATGCAGTGGTTTTGGAAATAATCATTTACCTGTGTTTGCCTTTCCTGTAGGATGTTAGTGCTTTGGGGAAATTCTATGACTGCTCATAGTTTGCTTTCATCTGCAAACTTGATCAGCTAGAAGCCTTTGATATCGGCTTTGAATTCTGAGAAGTAAATGCCAAAAAGGAATGGGCTCAGCACAGAGCTGTAAGGGACTTCACTAGTGACCAGTCTCTTTGTGGAGGTGGTTTCCCTATCATAACTTTCTGGGTACTATCTAAGAGCCAGATGGCTATCCATTGCATAACATACAGGTTAATGCCTAATTCCATGGGTCTGTTTACAATACCCAAGTGGGGTATTGCATCAAATCATTTAGCCAAGTAAAGGAAAGTGATATGCACCATTTTGCCCTTATCCATTCCCTTGGTGACTTTTTCAAAGATGTCTTCCAGGTTAAGAAGGCAAGACATACCTTTAACAAAGCCAAACTGGGTTGGATCCAGTCTCAGAGGTTTTCCCATATCATTATTAATCATAGCCATGATAATTCTGTGCATGGCTTTGCATATGAGACTAGTAAATACTTATGGGTCTGTAGTTCCTAGGCTGGACTGCCCTTGTGGAGATGGATGACCATTGCAGTCCTCCATCCACATGACTCAAAGACTGTCTGGAGGCCTTGGTTAAATAGTGACTCCAGAGTTTCAGATAGGCCATGCTTCAGGCTGTTAAGGAAGCATACTGGGATACTGTTGAGGTTCATTGATGCAATGTTATTAGCCTTAGAGAGTGCATTTAGGACCTGCTCTTAGTGATAGTTGGGGGATAATGTTTGATGGTATTACTTAAGGAGCAGCCAGAGGGGAGAAAGCTAAAGAATCCTTGTGGTTGTTCTTGGCCTGTGTGTCTATCTTTACCTCCAAGTTAGGTTTGGTAGACTTAATTTGCAATCATAGTTATTTGTTTAGCCTGATGCCAGAGTTTTTTTCCTGCTTGGTATTGCATTTCCTAATTTTAGTTATGACTTTTTTTTCCTTTTGTTGTACAATCTATTTATGTTTGGATTCCACAGGGATGTTTTTTTTTTTTTTTTTTTGAGTTCTAGGCTTGTTTCTGATAGGCACAGCTGTCTCTATACATCTGTTAACATGATTGTACAGGGTTTCTGTGTACAATTCTGCACAGGCAGCTGTGCTCTCTTGGTTTGGGGCTTTAAATTCTGTCAGGTAACCACTGAATAATTTGTAGTTTTCCTTAGAGAAGTTCCTGTTACATGGTTTGCTGGGGTCACAGCACTGATTTTTATTTAGAAGGAGACAGCTTGAAATAAATGTGTCCTTTCACTTTCATTCCAAATTAACACCATGTGGGTACACTGAAAATTACTATCTTTTTTAGAGGGAGTTGGCAGGAAGGCGGTCATCCCAGATATGATGCCTGTACCATCATAATCATTTTATTCTTAACTTATAGATAACTACTACTTAGTTTTGTGTTAACTACCATGTCACCAGCATTTAACCTTAAGTCTTGAATATAACCTATTACTTCCTTAAAAGTATAAACAATAATCCACTTTTTTCCCATAATCATGCTTTTTTCAGCCCTTTATTAAATCAAATGCTTGGCAACAAAAATCTTTTATTCTCACTACTTTCTAAGCTTATAACACCTACATTTAAAAATGTGTCCCTGTTTTTGGGCCTTTGTCCCCCATTATTTTTGGCTTTGTCCAAATTTTTTGTGGTAAGAGTTTGAGAGGTATACTACCCTGAAACAAGGAGCATATTTCCAATATGCAGGGGGTGTGGCTTATTAGTCGGAAATGGGACAATAAATCTGTAAACATGAATAGCCTGTATAAATGTACTGGTGACAGGAAGTGCTAATAGAAAATGTAATCCAATGTAAAACAATAGCTTGTTTCCTTCCGTTTTGTAGAAGGGTAACTTGAAATTTAGCAATCTAAGGAAGGAGAACCTTCAAGTTTTATCTACTAGTTTCCAACAATACAGCAGATGAAATAAGACTAGAATGTGTTTTCAGAATCAATTTATAGTGATGGGGTAACTCAAGAGCAATAGTAGCTCTTTGAGCAGGTTTCATTTGCAATAAACTTGTGTGTAAGATAAAATAAACAATACATTTAAAATGACAGAATATACAATTGCCCCCTTTTGTTACAAATCCATTTTTTGGAAACAAAGTGCTTTTGATCAGTCATCAGTTTTAGTTCCTTTCTCACCCATGCACCAGCCCACTACCTCTTCACTTTTGATGTCTACATATCTCAAGTCAGGGACCATGGTTACTGAACTAAAGTGATATCGATGCTTGAAATAATGTGCTCAGTCAACTCCTATGACTGTATCTTAGCAAGGAGTGCTTTATTCTGCCTGCATTGATAAACAGCAGGGCAAAAATGACCATTCTGTCTGACTTTGTCTTCTGTTTACTCCAATTACAAGAGAGTGCAGACATATCATTTTGTTTTATTATTCTATCATTGGTACTGCAACCTGAGCGTTCTCTGTAGGTGTCACAAATCTTCTGGGGATACATCATTTATCCTTTTGAAGAAGCTCACATTGTCTCATTTTCTAAGCAACATTGTATTGCTCTTGTTTTCGTTCTGTATTGCTCTTATGTTATTAGGTAAACCCAAACTGCCTTCTCTAATAGCAGTTACATAATAATTTTATACTGTTGTTGCTATATATATATATATATATAGTTTTGATATATAATGGTTAAAATAAAAAAAATTCAGATGCTGTTGGTAACTCGGACTTGCATAACAAAAGTCTGCACTTTAATCATTGATCATCATCATCCTCTGTCAGCTTTTCCCGTTAGGGATCACCACAGCAGATCATCTGTTTCCATTTCTTCCTGTCCTCTGCATCTTGCTGTCACACCAACCACCTGCATGTCCTCTCTCATCACATCCATAAAGCTTATCTTAGGGTTTCCTATTTTCCTGTTACCTGGCAGTTTCATCCTTAGCATCTTTTTCCCAATATACTCAGCATCCCTCCTCAGCACATGTCCAAACCAACGTAATCTTGCCTCCCTGGCTTTGTCTCCAAATCTTCCAACCTGGGCTGACCCTCTAATATACATATTCCTGATCCTGTTCACCCTTATCACACCCAGTGCAAATCTTAACATATTTAACTCTGCCACATCCAGCTCTAACTCCTGCCTTTTTGTCAATGCCACTGTCTCCAACCCATATAATATAGCTGGTCTCACTACTCTCTTGTAGACCTTCCCTTTCACTCTTACTGGTACTCGTCTGTCACAAATCACTCCTGACACTCTTCTCCACACACTCCATCCTGCCTGCACTCTCTTCTTCACCTCTCTTCCACACTCACCATTACTCTGAACTATTGATCCCAAGAATTTAAACTCATCCACCTTCGCCACCTCTACTCCTTGCATCCTCACCATTCCTCTATCCTCCCTCTCATTCACACATATATATTCTGTCTTAGTCCTGCTGACCTTCATTCCTCTTCTCTCTAGAGCATATCTCCATCTCTCAAGGGTCTCCTCCACCTGTCTCCTACTCTCACTACAGATCACAATGTCATCTGCAAACATCATAGTCCACGGGGACTCCTGTCTGATCTCATCTGTCAAATTGCCCATCACCATTGCAAATAAGAAAGGGCTCAGAGCTGATTCTTGATGTAATCCCACCTCCACCTTAAACGCATCCGTCAATCCCACAGCAGACCTCACCGCTGTCATACTACCCTTGTACATATCCTGTACCACTCTTACATACTTCTCTGACACTCCTGACTTCCTCATACAATACCACAACTCCTCTCTAGGCACCCTGTCATATACTTTCTCTAAGTCTACAAAAACACAATGCAACTCCTTCAGACCTTCTCTGTACTTCTCCATCAATACTATCAGAAACACAATTGCACTTTAATCATTGATCTATACTGTGAACTGAACAGCCCATTTATAGCTAGAGAAATTATAGGTACACCTTGTCCCACTCTCTTAAAGGAAAACTCCATCTTCTCTTACACTTTAACTCAATACTTAGGTTTCTTTTCTCCCTATAATATATTTCAAGTAGTGTGCTGGTACCAGAAACCTGCTCATACTTTTTAAAACTTTCATTTCCTTCCCTTGGAATCAAAGGAAGGGAAAGCCCTCCAAATTTTTTTAACCTTAACTTCTCAAATACTTTGCAGAGGAATCCATCTCTGCCTGCATGACATACCATAGGCACAGATACATCTCTAGTTTACCTTGTCAGGTATTGCTGTCAATCTCAAACTGGCAATTAATCCTGCTAATATCAGAAGCACAGCGGCTGCCATAAAAAAAGACAGAAAGCTGTGGAACTATTTTCCTCTATTTTTATTGCACAGAGGAGAACTTAACACTCTTCTTTCATAGTAAAACAAAACAATTTAGATCAGTAAGTGATTTAAAGGAAGTTGTTACCTCTTCTGTCAAATTTACATAAGGAGTATTGCAGTATTGAAATGCTAAGCTTTAAATGTTGGTTATTTATAATAGTTTATATGTTAAGATAACTTAAATGTAGTATCAAAGATTTCTGTGACATTTACAAAAAAGTCAGAAAATATTTTTTGCAAAGTATTAACACATTTACCATTTTCAAGTCCCCCTACCACCACACACACACACATACACACACACACACACACACACACACACACACACACACACACACACACACACATATACACACAGGCACACACACACACACACACACACGACAGAACTGCAAAAAGAGAGAAAGGTGGCATCCCTATCAACTAAATGCACTGATACTGTTCATAAAAAGGTCTTTTATGCTTTTTGCAACATCCTTCCAGAGGGAGATGGATATCTGGTACACAGATCCATGTTAAGGGATTCCCACTGACATTGAGTCCGTCGTTACAGTGGTGGAGTTCATTAACATTTTCTAGTCCACAAAGGAAATGTTCCTTCCTCGAACTATACTTCTGATCTAATCAGCGTATCCTATAACTAAAAAGATCATCTCTACTTGACTCCAAGTAGACTATTCTCTATCTGTTAAACCTAGCACTTGCTCCTACAGTACTTATCACCTTGATACAGCACTCTTGTCATAGATAGTACCCCAAAAAGTCAAACCCCCATTTCTCGGTCACCCACATCCCCCGGAATCTCTTTTAAAGTTTTTTTGTCTATTCCTTCTAGCATGTCGAGGGATCAGTTGCTAGTGTCCTCTCCTGCTCAGCTGGTGAACCTGGGAATATTGAGGCAATGTTACAATTGCCTCATGTACACAGACAACCCTCTCCTCCTCCCACAAAACACAAATACATGCGAGAGATGCAACTATACAACCAAACTGGAGGCTGAGCTCTCTCAACATAGGACTGGCAAGACCAGACAGGAGGAGAAGGTTACCACACACACTATAGACCCAGTCTCACATAGTACCATCACAACCTCAAATCCTACACATAAACACACAAAGACATACTCAGAGGCTCTGATCAAAAATCTACCAAAACAGCAGAGGCCACCAAAGCAGACACCCAAACAACCACCACCTCAGAACACAACACCTGCAACACATAGACCTCACAGTCAGAGTGTCAAACAGTCACAGCCCTTAAGGCCAAACACAAAGCCAGACACACTAGTCATTGGTGACTCCATAGTCAGACACACTGACGTCCCGCTCACCAGACTGAGTAAGGAGAGAGTTACAGTAAGCTGCCTGTCGGGCTAGAATCCGCCACATAACGCATGCACTCAGGTCTCTCAACAGCAGGTACAAATACGACTCAGTCATTGTCCACGCTGGTGTAAACGACCTGAGACGTACCTCCTTGGACTACATGAAAAGAGACATTGATGAGCTCTCTGATTATGTAGCCCAGGCAGGTATGACCCTGACCTTGAGCAGTATCCTACCTTCACCAAGAATGATGCCACAATACAGAGATAAGATGATCAGCTTTAACAATTGGCTTAAACTCTGGTGTCATTCAAAGGGGATCAATGTCTGTCTGCCTGGGATGACATGCTGGACAAGCCACGCTGCCGCAAGGGCGGCTTGCACCTGTCACCCTGGGATTTCGGATATTGGCAAAGGCTCTTGCCACCCCATAGTGCCTTTTTAGGCAAGGCTCAAATTCTAAACCTACCACCCTAGAACACAAAAAGAAAAAACTTGGGTAATGCTGCTCAATGCCAGAAGTCTAAATCTCAAAATGCACGCCTCGAGGCCCTTCTCAGTATGGAGAACATCGATGTCTGTGCTGTGACAGAAACCTGGTTCAAGGCTCCTGAGAGCACCCCAGCACTATCAGGTTTTACCTCATATCATGCGTTCCGGCCCCAAAATCCGGACAATACCAAGAAAGGAGGGGTATCCATATTCATCAAGGACACCCACACCTCAAGACTGGTGGCAACGCATACGATGCATCGGAGACCATCCAGGTGCAATTAACCATAGGCAAGACTGCTCTGCAAATTGTAGCATGTTACAGGCCACCCTCACAAACTCAGGAACCTCACATGGCCTTCCTGAAAACACTGGAGGGATAAATGTATCTCCAAACACCATCATACTAGGTGACTTCAATTACCCTAATATAGACTGGGAACACTACTCAAGCCCAAACACCCTAGCCCAAAAGTTCCTGGAATTCATAAACTCAAATGCCATGGAACAACTAGTCACCATCCCACAAGAGGAGAAAACATACTTGATCTCATCATCACGAACATGGGAGCACAATGTTCAACACCGAAGTATACCCCTCACTGGTGAGATCAGATCACAAACTAATCTCGCTGGAGGTCCTCATCCCACCCCACATGAAATAAAAAGACCACAGTAAAGAACTTCGATAAAGCCGACTTCACACCTCTAGACACTAGTGTGGTCTCCTTTAAGGCCCCGAGGCGGAAATCAGTACTCAAGCCGCTGAATCACTTACAAATGCCTTCTACCAGCACCTGCAGGACTGCATGGATAAGGCAATCCCAAGCAAAACAAAGACTCTTTGTACCAAAGGCAAGCGTCCAGTCTGGTGGACCCCATCCATAAACAAACTCTACAACAAAAGGAGGAAGCTACTACAAGATAGAGCAAAATCCTTAAAAGGTAAGACACCTTTGATCACTATAAGTAAAAAACTAAGAGCTCTCATAAAATCATCCAAAGCAAATTTTGAGAGAAAAATAGCTAAAGACTCAAAAGACAATCATAAGGCCTTCTTTAGCTATGTTAGGAAACCTGGGAGGAAACTCCCAGATATGCTCAGAACTAGTTCAAAATGACGTGAAGATTACTGATCCTACAGACATTGCCAACATACTGGCTGACAGGTTCAGTGCAAACTTCTCCCCTCCCCAAAGGAGATATCTATACCAAATGATTGCAGCCCCCAAACATCTCTAGCCCAAGTGAGAACTGCTCTCTCCAAAGCAAAAAACACAGCATCCATGGGACCTGATGGTGTCCCCGGCTGTGTGCTCCACGAACTCAATGAGGAATTAAACCCACAGCTAGGTCAGCTGTTTAATCATAGTCTCACCTCTGGATACGTACCCAGGGAGTGGCGCACTGCGACTGTGGTCCCACTTCACAAAGGCGGTGCCTCCACCGACCCTGGAAATTACCGGCCCATTAGCTTGACAAGCCTTATCTGCAAAGCCATGGAGAGGATCATAATGGACCTCATAAATAAAGACATAGGGAATTTGCAGACCTTGGATCCAACCCAGTTTGGCTTTGTCAAAGGCAGATCATGCCTTTTAAACTTGGTTGACTTTTTCGAAACAGTCACCAAAGCCATTGATGAGGAAAGGCAGTCCATACAGCCTACCTCAATCTGGCGAAGGCCTTGATACAATACCCACTCAGGTATCATTGAAAAACTCATCAGCTTAAATGTTAACCCATACATCACAAGATGGGTTGCAAACTGGCTGAGTGACAGAACCCACAGGGTCAGAGTTGCTGGCGCCATGTCAGACTCAAAGCCTGTCACAAGTGGTGTCCCACAGGGCTCAGTCCTGGGCCCACTCTTGTTTGGCATCTACTTTTCTGAAGTACAAGCAAACACAGGAGGGTTATGGCTGACAAAGTTTGCAGATGACTGCAAACTGGGCCGTGGTAAAACACATCTGACACAGATATCCTTCAGAAGGGTCTCACAGAAACGGATAACTGGTGCCAGAGCCATGGCCTAAAGTTAAATGCCAAAAAATGCATAGTCATACCCATTGGGAAAAACAAGGTTACCCCTAGCTACCATATAGGTGGCAATCCACTGAGCACAGAAGAAGTTATCAGGGACCTGGGGACCCAGGTTGACAGTAGCCTGTCATTCGACACCCATGTAGCTAAAGTAGTTAGGAAGACCTTCTACATTGCCCACCTTATCATGAAGGGATTCACATCTAGATCAAGGGAGGTCATAGTCTCCCTATACTCATCACTCATCAGACCAATGATTGAGTACAATGCCCCATTCGAAATGTATCTGACCCGACACTTGCAGCAGCTGGAGGCCACAAAGTTCCTCACCAAAAGGATAAAGGGTCTCAAAATCTGTCCTATGCTGCCCGACTGAAAGAACTCCAGCTCTATTCAGTAACACCGCTTGCTCAGAGGTGACCTTTGCCTGACATACAAGGCCATGTCAAACCCAGATTTGATGAATATGCTTCACCTCAAAAAATCTAGATCCATCAGAGCCACAAGGGCGGGAGACTTAAACCTCAACACGGCTATTAATAGAACGTGCTGGAGGGATAGATTCATCACCCAAAGACTCCCTATGCTGTGGAACAAAATCCCGGTATATGTGAGGCAGAGCACCTCGCTGGCCTTGTTCAAGAGAAATCTTGACCAATGGATGGGAGATCGCAGATATACCCCAGGGATTACCTCAGTGTGACTGCTCGACAGAGGCACAGCAAAATAATGGGTACAGTTCCCCATACTAAAGGGGTGGCGTAAGCCACAAAACTATGGGCTAGGCTTGTAAATGCCCTCGGGCAGATAGCCTAGTATGAACCTATGAACCTATGATGGCAACCATAATATACAGCAGAATTTACTTTAACATACTTTTACTATGTGCCCTTCCATTAAAAACATTAAGAAAAGGAAATCAGAAGTACTTTAACTGTGTTTAAATAGGGTCTATATTACAACATCAAACTAAAACAAGTTCGAACATTGTAATATCGAACCCTAAAGCCCAAAAGTTGAAAATAGCAAAGCCACAGCACACTGACTTTTTTCCCAGGGAAAAAAAAATAGTGGGCCATTTTCTGGGCATTGCTATTTACTCCACTGTGGTGTGATCTCTGAGTTGGTATACTTAAGTAGGGGGGTGTGGGGGGCACAGCCCCCCATGTTGGGAAGTGTGCGGGAGTAAGCCCCCCACTTTAGTTTAAGTTTAAGGCTACTTTTTTTTTGTCACGGAACAGCGATTTTTGGGGGGGGAAATTGCAGTTCTGTGTTTTTGGTTTTGTTACGTTTCGGACTTTAGGGTTCGATATTACAACAATCGAACTTTTGTTGGTTCGACGCTGTGATATAGACCCGTTTAAATATACATGTCAGACTGTGTGTGCGCATATCTATCTATATACATATATATATATATATATATATATATATATATATATATATATATATACACATATATACATATATATGTATGTGTGTGTGAGTGTGTGTGTGTGTGTGTGTGTGTAGTGTGTGTATATGTATATGTATATATATATATATATATATATATATATATATATATATATATATATATATATATATATATATATAGGTTCATAGGTTCATAGGTTCATACTAGGCTATCTGCCCGAGGGCATTTATAAGCCTAGCCCATAGTTTTGTGGCTTACGCCACCCCTTTAGTTTGGAGAAACTATGCCCATTATTTTGCTGTGCCTCTGTCGAGCAGTGACACTGAGGTAACCCCTGGGGTGTATCTGCGATCTCCCATCCATTGGTCAAGATTCCTCTTGAACAAGGCCAGCGAGGTGCTCTGCCTCACATAAACCGGGATTTTGTTCCACAGCATAGGGAGTCTTTGGGTGATGAATCTATCCCTCCAGCACGTCCTATTAATAACCGTGTCGAGGTTTAAGTCTCCTGCCCTTGTGGCTCTAAGGGATCTAGATTTTTTGAGATGAAGCATGTTCATCAAATCTGGGTTTGACATGGCCTTGTATGTCAGGCATAGGTCACCTCTGAGCAAGCGGTAAGCAACTGAATATAACTGGAGTTCTTTCAGTCGGGCAGCATAAGACAGATTTATGAGACTCTTTCTGCTTTTGAGGAGGAACTTTTGTGGCCTACCCAGCTGCTGCAAGTGTCAGGTCAGATACATTCGAATGGGGCATTGTACTCGATCATTGGTCTGATGAGTGATGAGTATAGGGAGACTATGACTTCCCTTGATCTAGATGTGAATCCCTTCATGATAAGGTGGGCAATGTAGATGGTCTTCCTAACTACTTTAGCAATATGAGTGTCGAATGAAAGGCTACTGTCAACCTGGGTTCCCAGGTCCCTAATAACTTCTTCTGTGTTCAGGGGATTGCCACCTATATGGTAGCTAGGGGTAACCTTATTTTTCCCGAAGGGTATGACTATGCATTTCTTGGCATTTAACTTTAGGCCATGGCTCTGGCACCAGTTATCCGTTTCTGTGAGACCCTTCTGAAGGATATCTGTGTCGGATGTGTTTTCAACTACGGCACCCAGTTTGCAGTCATCTGCAAACTTTGTCAGCCATAACCCTCCTGTGTTTGCTTGTAATTCAGAAAAGTAGATGCCAAACAAGAGTGGGCCCAGGACTGAGCCCTGTGGGACACCACTTGTGACGGGCTTTGAGTCTGACATGGCGCCAGCAACTCTGACCCTGTGGGTTCTGTCACTCAGCCAGTTTGCAACCCATCTTGTAATGTATGGGTTTACATTTAAGTTGATGAGTTTTTCAATGATACCCGAGTGAGGTATTGTATCAAAAGCCTTCGCCAGGTCTAGGTAGGCTGTATGGACTGCCTTTCCTCGTCAATGGCCTTGGTGACTGTTTGAAAAAGTCAACCAAGTTTAAAAGGCATGATCTGCCTTTGACAAAGCCAAACTGGGTTGGATCCAAAGTCTGCAAGTTCCCTATGTCTTTATTTATGAGATCCATTATGATCCTCTCCATGGCTTTGCAGATAAGGCTTGTCAAGCTAATGGGACGGTAATTTCCAGGGTCGGTGGAGGCACCACCTTTGTGGAGTGGGACCACAGTCGCTGTGCGCCACTCCCTGGAGTGCGTATCCGGAGGTGAGACTAAGATTAAACAGCTGTCCTAACTGTGGGTTTAATTCCTCATTGAGTTCATGGAGCACACAGCCGGGGACACCATCAGGTCCCATGGATGCTGTGTTCTTTGCCTTGGAGAGAGCAGTTCTCACCTGGGCGTTAGAGATGTTTGGGGGCTACAATCATTTGGTATAGCTATCTCTCCTTTAGGGGGGGGACGGGGGGGAGACGTTTGCACTGAACCTGTCAGCCAGTATGTTGGCAATGTCTGTAGGATCAGTAATCTTCACATCATTTTGAACTAATTCTGAGCATATCTGGGAGTTTCCTCCTAGGTTTCTGACATAGCTAAAGAATGCCTTATGGTTGTCTTTAGAGTCCTTAGCTATTTTTTTCTCAAAGTTAGCTTTGGATGATTTTATGAGAGCTCTTAGCTTTTTACTTATAGTGATCAGCGGTGTCTTACCTTTTAAGGATTTTGCTCTATCTTGTAGTAGCTTTCTCCTTTTGTAGAGTTTGTTTATGGCTGGGGTCCACCAGACTGGACGCTTGCCTTTGGTACAAAGAGTCTTTGTTTTGCTTGGGATTGCCTGATCCATGCAGCCCTGCAGCTGCTGGTAGAAGGCATTTGTAAGTGATTCAGCGGTTTGAGTAATGTTAACCACCGGCTCAGGGGCCTTAAAGGAGACCACACTAGTCTTTAGAAGTGTGAAGTCGGCTTCGAGAAGTTCTTTACTGTGGTCTTTTCATTTGGTGGGCGGGATGAGGACCTCCAGCGAGATTAGTTTGTGATCAGATCTCACCAGTGAGGGGTATACTTCTGGCGTTGAACATTGTGCTCCCATGTTCGTGATGATGAGATCAAGTATGTTTTCTCCTCTTGTGGGGATGGTGACTAGTTGTTCCATGGCATTTGAGTTTATGAATTCCAGGAACTTTTGGGCTAGAGTGTTTGGGCTTGAGTAGTGTTCCCAGTCTATATTAGGGTAGTTGAAGTCACCTAGTATGATGGTGTTGGGAGATACATTTATCCCCTCCAGTGTTTTCAGGAAGGCCATATGAGGTTCCTGAGTTTGCGAGGGTGGCCTGTAACATGCTACAAATTGCAGAGCAGTCTTGCCTATGGTTAATTGCACCTGGATGGTTTCCAATGCATCGTGCAATGCCACCAATCTTGAGGTGTGGGTGTCCTTGATGAATATGGATACCCCTCCTCCTTTCTTGGTATTGTCCGGGTTTTGTGGCGGAACGCATGATATGAGGTAAAACCTGATAGTGCTGGGGTGCTCTCAGGAGCCTTGAACCAGGTTTCTGTCACAGCATAGACATCGATGTTCTCCATACTGAGAAGGGCCTCGAAAAGTGCATCTTGAGGTTGAGACTTCTGGCATTGAGCAGCATTACCCTTAGTTTTTTTCTTTGTTTTGTTCTAGGGTGGTAGGTTTAGAATTTGAGCCTTGCCTAAAAAGGCACTATGGGGGTGGCAAGGGCCTTTGCCAAAATCCGGAGTCCCAGGAGTGACGAGTGCAAGCCATCCCTTGGCAAGCAGCGTGGCTTGTCCAGCATGTCATCCCAGGCAGACAGACATTGGATCCCCTTTGAATGACACCAGAGTTTAAGCCAATTGTTAAAGCTGATCATCTTATCTCTGTATTGTGGCATCATTCTTGGTGAAGGTAGGATACCGCTCAAGGTCAGGGTCATACCTGCTTGGGCTACATAATCAGAGAGCTCCTCTATGTCTCTTTTCATGTAGTCCAAGGAGGTACATCTCAGGTCGTTAACACCAGTGTGGACAATGATTGAGTCGTACTTGTACCTGCTGTTGAGAGACCTGAGTGCATGCGTTATGTGGCGGATTCTAGCACCCGACATGCAGCTTACTGTGACCTTCTCCTTACTCTGTCTGGTGAGCGGGACGTCAGTGTGTCTGACTATGGAGTCACCAATGACTAGTGTGTCTGGCATTGTGTTTGGCATTAAGGGCTGTGACTGCTTGACACTCTGACTGTGTGGTTTATGTGTTGCAGGTGTTGTGTTCTGAGGTGGTAGTTGTTTGGGTGTCTGCTTTGGTGGCCTCTGCTGTTTTGGTAGATTTTTGATCAGAGCCTCCGAGTATGTCTTTGTGTGTTTATGTGTATGATTTGAGGTTGTGATGGTATTATGTGAGACTGGGTCTATAGTGTGTGGTTACCTTCTCCTCCTGTCTGGTCATGCCAGTCCTATGTTGAGAGAGCTCAGCCTCCAGTTTGGTTGTATAGTTGCATCTCTCGCATGTATTTGTGTTTTGTGGGAGGAGGAGAGGGTTGTCTGTGTACATGAGGCAATTGTAACATTGCCTCAATATTCCCAGGTTCACCAGCTGAGCAGGAGAGGACATTAGCAACTGATCCCTCGACATGCTAGAAGGAATAGACAGAAAAACTTAAGATAAGGTTCTGGGGGATGTGGGTGACCAAGAAATGGGGTTTGCTTTTTTGGGGTACTTTCTATAACAAGAGTGCTGTATCGAGGTGATAAGTACTGTAGGAGCAAGTGCTTCGCTATACAGATAGAGAATAGTCTACTTGGGAGTCAAGTAGAGATAATTTATAGTTGTAGGATACACTAAATAGAACAGTAGTATACTTTGATATATACATATATATATATATATATATATATATATATATATATATATATATATATATATATATGTTTGTGTATAAAAATGTATGTACATGTATAATACTGTATGTGGGATGTGAATACATCTAGAGAGAAATATGCAATAGAAGTGCAGACTTGCAGTACTGTATTTTAATCTTCTAAGTGCAGACTTGCAGTTTTAAAAGTACTGTATTTTATTTTTTCTGATAACTAATTGTTTCACTGAATAGTGTGGTGTGTGTCTCTCTGCTGTAAGAGGGGGTGGTGGTCTTCTCACTTCTTTGTTATCTGATATTTAACTGTTAGCCTAGAGGGTTTCCTCTGTACTTTTAAGTGCTAGCCACAAAGTTTGAGAATTCATTTTATGCTCAATTTCTGAGAGACTTGGTTGGCTACAATCACCTGCATTAGAAGCTGAAGTTAAGTACAAACTTGCAGTACTGTATTTTAGTCTTCTAAGTGCAAACTTGCAGTTTTAAAAGTACTGTATTTTATTTTTTCTGATACCTAATTGTTTCACTGAATAGTGTGCTGTGTGTCTCTCTGCAGTTAGTTCCCCATTCACCCTTTCTGTTCTTGTGTTGGTGTTAGTGTTGGTGGCTCTGGAATTGCCTGCCCCTCCTGTAAGTATGTATTTGAACACTCCTCCTGGGTCCATCTCATTTGCTCACTTAACTGAGTACAGTGAGATCATATTCTGAGTCTAGTGTTCACTCTACTTAATACAGAGAGAAGATTTGAGAAGGCCAACCCACTTAGGTTCTTCCTTCCTCTCTCCTTGCACTATACTAACAAAAAATGCACTTTATTCATCTGCTTTTACTGTATTTGTGTTTTCTCCTACTTTATTTTGCTTTTGCCTCTTCTTAAAAGTACTCAGTTTTATTTATTCTGCTGCATTTATTACTACTTGGTAGTAGCCTGATTGAATGGTAACTGTTATTCTAAGTCTTTTGGTTTAAGCACTTGAGCTTCATACCAGTTGTTTTACATTAAGAAGGTTTGTGGTCTGCACTGTTGTGGCAGGACAGGTAGCTTACATCCTTCTAAGTTGGGAATTGCTGATTGAAGGCTCAGTGTCTGCTATTCTAAAAGTGTATTAGTTCTGGTTTAAGCACTTGGGCTTCAGGCCAGTTATTCTACATTAAGAAGGTTTGTGGTCTGCACTCTTGTGGGAGGAGAGGCTGGATTCTGCCCTTCTGAGCTGGGAATTTCTGGTTACAGGCTTATTGTGCCTGCTTATTGGAACTGTTTCTTTCTGAAATTGGTGCACCTTGTTGCTGTAGCTTAGACCAGATTCAGGCCTGCTGAATCTATCTTTGTTCATATAACCTGAGCACTGATCCAGGCCATCTTTTTTTGGAGAAGGTTCTCCTGCACCCTAGTGGCAGGAGTGTGCAGTTAGAACTTGTTTGATTGAAGACTGCTGTAGCAGGGCTCAGTTTTGAGCTTTTTTCTGGTTAATTGGGTAACCTGTTTAAATCAGTTTGTTTTCTATTGGTTTATAATATAAAAAATTGCACTTTATTCATCTGCTTTTACTGTATTTGTGTTTCTTCCTACTTAATTACTAGGGGCATTGACTACAACTCTGATCAGAGATATATAACAATAAGTATCCTTTTCTGTGCATTTAAAGTATTTTTTGATTGTATCTGCTTTATTTTCCTGCCTTTCTAAGCTAGTATAGTCTGGTTTTCAGGTTAGTGCTGAATTCAGGACTGTGTTACAAATCTTTGTGTTTGCCCATACCTTGCACGGATAGAAGGAAGTTTCTCTGTTCACCTGTGAGAGAGGGGAGCTTTGAGCAGCCTATCTGTTCCTGGAGGAGTGGTTTCAGCCCCAAAATTTGCAGTTTACTGGCCATATTGGGCTAATTTCTCCCTCTTTCATTACCCCTTCTATAAAAACCACATTTGCCTGGTTTTGCATACCGGGCAGTGCTGGTTAGCTAGCGTACAACTATTCCTGGCTCCACAAATTCTCCTCTTCAATTTTTCCTTTGGAACTAGACAAACTTTCAGCTTAAGCACTCAAGCCATTCATTTCTCAGCCCAGCACTTGCTCAAAACTCATAGCAAGCCCTTCTGAAACCTAGCACTAGACCCCTCTATACTGTACAGAAGGACAAGGCTCTCTATTCGACCTTACCAGCCAATCAATAAAACAGTTCACTGTACCTATCCAGGCATGTCCAAAGGATAGTTTCAGGTGTACTTTCCAGTCCAACTGATGAATCTGGGCATTTTGAGGCAATGTTACAACTGCCTCATGTATGCAGACAACCCTCTCCTCCTGCCACCAAACACTAATACATGTGAGAGATGCAATTATACAGCCAAATTGGAGGCTAAGCTCTCTCAACCCAAGACTGGATCAGACAATCAAGAGGAGAAGGGAAATACTTGCATCACACCACCAGTCTCACATAGACCCATTAAACCAGCGCTGGCAAAAGACACACATAAAAACACTAAAACATACTCAGAGGCTCTAAATAAAAATCTGCAAAAGCAACAGAGACCTCCAAAGCAGACATCCAAGCAACCTCCACCCCCCCCAACATAAACCATGAAACACATACTTTACAAAACCAGTGTGCCATGCAATCACAGCCCTTAAGGCAAAATAACATACCCAACACACTAGTAATAGGTGACTCTATAGTCAGGCACACTGACGTCCCACTCACTAGGTTGAATAAGAAGAAGGTTACTGTTAGCTGCCTGTCGGGTGCCAGGATCTGCCACATAACACAAGCACTCAAATCACTCCAGAACAAGTACAAATACATCTCTGTCATTGTCCATGTTGGTGTGAATGACCTGAGCCGTACCTCCCTAAACTACATGAAAAGAGACATGGAAGGGCTCTTTGATCACGTAGCCCAGGCCGATATGACCCTTACCCTGAGCAGCATCCTGCCCTCACCAAGAATTATACCACAGAATACAGAAAAAAAATGATCAATTTCAACAATTGGCTAAGTTTCTGGTGTCATTCAAAGGGGATCCAGTGTCTGTCCACCTAGGATGACATGCTCGACAAGCCACGCTGCTTCACTAGAGACAGCTTGCACCTGTCACCCTTAGGCTTTTGAATACTGGCCAAGGCTCTTGCCACCCCCATAGTGCCTTTTTAGGCAAGGCTCAAAAGACAAATCCACCGCCATAAATAGCACAAGTAACAAAAAACTGAGGGTAATGCTACTCAATGCCAGAAGTCTAAACCTCAAAATGCACTCACTCGAGGCACTCTTCAGTATGAAGAAAATCAATATATGTGCAGTAACAGAAACCTGTTTTAAGGCTCCAGAGAGCACCCCAGCACTACCAAGCTACAACTCATACCATACATTTTGGCAACAGAACCCGGACCAAAATACAAAAGGCAGGATCATATCCATATTCATCAAGGATACCCACACCTCCAGGTTAGTGGCACAGCACGATGCTTCAGAGATCGTCCACGTGCAAATAACAATGGGCAAAACTGCAATTCAAATTGTAGCTTGCTACACATCACCCACCATGTCCCAGGACTCCCATTCCGCATTTCTGGAAACACTGGGAAACATAAAGGTCCTACCAAACACCCTAATATTGGGTGATTTCAATTACCCAAATATTAACTGGGAGAACTACTCAAGTACTAACTCCCTTGCCCAACATTTCCTAGAATTTATAAACTCAAACACCCTGGATCAACTGGTCAATACTCCCACCAGAGGTGACAACATATTGGACCTGGTCATCACCAACATGGGTGACAGGTGTTCCAAACCGGAGATCAACCCCTTGCTGGTTAGATCTGACCATAAACAAATCACTCTGGATATCCACATTCCACCCCCACCCCCAGACAAGTAAACCACCATGAAAAACTTTTCAAAAGCAAACTTCACGTTACTTAAGACCAAGGTGGAAAATTTCAAAGCCCCCATGCTAAAGGATAACACTGTCCAAGCTGCAAAATCCTTTACTAATGCATTCTATGGGCACCTACAAGAATGCATGGATCATGCTATCCCAAGCAAAACCAAGATTCACTTCTCCAAGAAAAGGAAACCAGTCTGGTGGACCCCTGCCATAAACAAGCTATACAATAGAAGAAGGAAACTAGTACAGAAAAGAGTAAAATCCCAAGAAGGGAAGACATCCCTGATCAGTATCAGAAAGAAACTACAATGCCTCATAAAATTATCCAAGGTGAGCTTGGAAAGAAAAATTGCCAAGGACTCCAAAGATAACAACAAGGCATTCTTTAGCTATGTCAAGAATCTAAGTGGCAATGCTCAGATCTGCTCAGAGTTAGTGCAGAATGGCACAAAATACACTGAAACAACTGATATCATCAACATCCTGGCAGACAGGTTTAGTGCAGACTTCACCCCCCCCACCCCCAAAAGGGCCCATAACCATACCAGAAGAATGTAGAGCCTCTGAAATCACAGACACTCAGGTTAAAATAGCCCTCTCCAAAGCCAAAAACACAGTATCAATAGGACCGGACAGTGTCCTAGGCTGCGTCCTACATGAGCTCAAAAATGAACTAACCCCTCACCTAAACGCACTGTTCAAACTCAACTTCTCCACAGGCTACGTACCCATAGAGTGGCATATAGCAATGGTTGTTCCACTCCACAAAGGTGGAACCACAACAGACCCCAGGAACTATCACCCTATAAGCCTGACTAGCTTTGTCTGCAAGGCTATGGAGCTCATCATCATGGAACTCATTAACAGAGACATTGGGAACCTCCAAACACTGGATCCTACCCAGTTCGGCTCTGGTAAGGGCAGATCATGCCTCCTAAACCTGGTGGACTTCTTTGAGATAGTTACTGAGGCTATAGATGAGGGAAAGGTGGTACACACGGCCTAGCTAGACCTCGCAAAGGCCTTCGACACCATTCCCCATTCTGGTATTATTGACAAGCTCACCAGCCTGAACATAAACTCCTATGTCACAAGATGGGTTGCCAACTGGCTCATGGACAGACCCCACATGGTGAGAGTTGAAGGAGCTAGGTCCGACTCTAAACTGGTTACAAGTGGCATTCCCCAGGGCTCAGTCCTAGGACCCCTCCTGTTCGGCATATACTTCTCAGAGGTACAGGCAAGTACAGGAGGACTATGGCTGACCAAGTTTGCAGACGACTGCAAACTAGGGGCTATAATTGACTGTCCAGTTGACAAAGACATCCTCCAAAAGGGTCTCGCTGAGATGGATACCTGGTGTCAAAATCATGGCCTCAAGCTAAATGCCAAAAAGTGCATAGTCATCCCCTTTGGAAAAAACAAAGTACCTACAAACTACCACATAGATGGTAGTCCCCTTAATACAGAAGACATAATAAGGGATCTGGGGACCCAAGTAGATAGTAATCTCTCCTTTGATAATCACATTGCCAGAGTGGTTAGTAAATCCTTCTATGTGGCCCACCTAATCACAAAAGGGTTCGCATCCAGATCAAAAGAGGTCATTGTGCCTCTCTACTCATCACTCATCAAACCCATCACAGAGTACAATGCCCCATTTGGGATGTACCTTACAAGACACCTGCAACAGATGGAAAGATCACAAAATAACCTCACCAAGAGGATCACTGGCCTCAAACAGATGTCCTATGCAGCTCGACTGAAGAAACTCCAGCTGTACTCAGTTGTATACCGCCTACTCAGTGGTGATCTCTGCCTGACATATAAGGCCATGTCCAACCCAGAATTGATGGACATGCTCCACCTAAAGAAAACCATATCCCCTCGAGCCACATGCTCTAGGGATCTAAATCTCACCGCAACAATAAATAGGATGTGCTGGAGGGATAGATTCCTGTCCCAGAGACTTCCCATGCTTGGAACAAGATTCCAATCTACATTAGGCAGAGCTTCTTGCTAACACTCTTCAAGAGAAACCTTGACGAGTGGATGAGAAACAGAAAGTTTACCCCGGGGATCACTTCAGTGGCTCTGCTGGACAGAGGCACAGGGAACTAATCTAAGGGGGCGGTGAAAGCCAACACATTCTGGCTAGGCTTATAAATGCCTTTGGGCAGATAGCCTAGTACCTACCTATGAACCTATAAACCTAAGATAATTTTGTAATTAGTCACACATGCACTGACATATAGATTTCCATATGTGCATGTGTGTGTGTACATGACACACACATATACAGATGCACACAAATATATACACACACAGACAGGGCATATGCATGCATGAGTGTATTATTTGATTGTCATCATTCTAATCAAACTCCTTCCTCCTACTTTCAACATGTCCCAAATCTTTTTCACCATACGAGTTATTAGGCTCAGCTGCAGTGATTGTTCCAACCAAAATGTATGGGTTTTCGTACTATCTTAGGACAACAAAAGTGATGAAAATATAATTATCTCCCCTCCCTTTTCTTTTGTGAAGCCATAAAATATTCACTTGGTGATTCCTATTCATTTAGAGAACAGTAACATCTTACAGCACTGTGACTTGTGCAATATGGGTGCATACAATTCGTTATTTATAAAAAAGTTAATATAATAGAGTTAAGCATTATTAATGCATACATTCTAGTAAATGTTGTTTAATGTTTTACTTATTCACTGTCATACATTGACTATGTGCTGCACATGCAGTCTTTGTCAATGTCTTTATGTCAGTATATTTTTTTTGTTTGTATTGCTAAGTGCATTTATTATTTGTTATTATTTTGCCAATGTAGCCCAAGTCATGGCTGAAAAGGGTCCAGAGACCTGTTCACTTTTCTGGTTACCAAAGCATAAATAAATACAAAATAGTAAAAAGGGGTGAACATGACAAAAATAATTAAGGAACTAGTAAAGCATATTTTAATTCTGCAGCATTCATGAGAGAGAGAAAAACTTCCCACTGAAGGCATTAGGAAGTAGCAGATTGACTTTAGAGTCCTTTCAAGTACTACTTGCACCTGCACATGATACAGCAAAGATTGTTTACTGGAGTGAGAGTTTTCAAACCTCAGTATGAGAGTGTTCATAGGTTCATAGGACAATACTATGCTATTGGCTCAGAGGCCCTTATAAGCCTAGCCAAGAATTTCACCCATGTTCCCACAAAGTCAGCAACTGTTTTTCCTGTCCAGCAGGGACACAGGTTGGATCCCAGAGGTATATTTTCTGTTTCCCATCCAGTTGTCCAGGTTCCTCTTAAAGAGGGCTAGTGAGGTACTCTGCTTGACATGGAGAGGAAGTCTATTCCACAGATGGGGGAGTCATTGGGACACATATCTATCCCTCCAATAAGCCCTATTAATGTCACAGACCAGGTTGCAACCTTGTATGTGGGTTGCATGAGTGGAGTTTGACTTACAGATATGCAGCAACTACATCAAGGCTGAGTCTCAGATGGCCTTGTATGCCAGACCTCTGAGCAGTCTGTATGATACTGAATAGAGGGACAGGGTGTTTAGCCTATCTGTATAGGATAGGTGTTTGAGACCCTGGATTTTCCTGGTCAGGAGCCTCCGTGGCCTCGCCAACTGCTGCATGTGCTTGGCAAGGTACATGCCGAAGTGGGCTTTGTACTTGATAATGGGTCTGATAAGGGAGGAGTACAGGGATGTTATGACCTCCTTGTTCCTGGATGAAATACCCTTACTTATGAGGTAGGCCATGTAGAAAGCCTTCCGTACAACAGAGGCAACATGGTCGTCAAAAGTCAGGTTGCTATCAACCTGGGTGCCCAAGTCCCTCATGACTGATTGGATGCTTAGTACATTGTTATTAATGTGATAAATAGTGCAGACATAATTTTCCCCAAAGGGGATAATGATGCATTTCTTGGCATTCAGTTTGAGGCCGTGCTTCTGGCACCAGTTATTAGTTTTATTAAGGCCCTCTTGGAGTATGTTCACATTACTAGGGGAATGTATGACAGTGCCCAGCTTGCAGTCATCTGCAAACCTGGTCAGCCACAGACCACTGGTTTTGGCTTGCACCTCAGAAAAGTATATCCCAAACATTAGAGGCCCCAAGACTGATCCTTTGAGTATGCTGCTTGTTACAGGTCTACTACTAGAGGTGGCTTCCGCTATTTTGACTGAGTGGGTTCTATCAGTGAGCCAGTTAGCTACCCATCTGGTAACATATGGGTTGATGTCTAGCTGGGAGAGTTGATTTATTATGCCCAAGTAGGGAATAGTGTCTAGGTCAAGGTAGGTGGAGTGCACTGTCTTGCCCTCATCCATGGCTTTGGAGACTGTTTCGAAGAAGGTGACCAAGTTTAACAGGCATGAGCTCCCTTTGAAAAAATCAAACTGTGTGGGATCAAACATTTGGAAGTTGCCAATGTCCTTGTTTATAAGGCCCATGATAATGTTCCATGGCCTTGCATTTCAGGCTAGTTAGGCTCCACCTTTGTGCAGAGAGATGACAGTGGCGGACTTCCATTCTGCTGGGATGAAGCCAGTGCACAGGCTTTGGTTGAATAGGGTGCCTAGTGGTGCTGAGAGCTCTTGCCTGAGTTCATATAGGACACAGCCAGGGATGTTGCCAGATCCCATGGAGACTGTATTTTTTGCCTTTGAGAGGGCATTAATAACCTATTCCCTGGTGATGAGGGGAGGGGGGCAGGAGCTGAGGATATCCTAGTTTACTGATGGGGGGACAGGGGGTGAAGTTTTCACTGAACTTGTCTGCCATCAGGTTGGCTATATCTATGGTGTTTGTGAATGTGGTATTCTTGACTACAAATTCAGAGCAGATTTGGGAGTTACCTTTGAGATTGCAGACATATGCAAAGAAGGCCTAGTGATTGTCCTTAGTGTATGTGGCCAATTTGGACTCAAAGTTAGCCTTAGAAGATTTCAATAGTGACCTTATTTGCTTGTTCAGACAAAGGAGAGATTGCTTCCAACTTGGCACCTGCTCCTTCTTGGTCCTAGACAGCATTTTTTTTTCCTTTTATTATAGAGTCTGTTTATTTCTGCTGTCCACCAGACAGGTTTACTCTTCCTTGAGAAAGATGATTTGGTCCTGTGAGGTATTGTTGAAGCCATGCAGCTATATAGGTGCTCATGTGGTTTTTTGGTGTAGGCATGGACATTAGTGCTTGATTCAACTGAAGGGATTGTGGCTGTGAAGCTGCTTATATCTGCTCTCAGGAGGTTGTAGTCAGCTTTAGAAAAGTTGTTTTCTTTGACCCTGGAAAGGAGTGGGTCAGGGGGATGGTGACTTTGAAAGTGCTTGCTTTAAGATCAGATCCTACCAAGGAGGATGACACTGTAGGGGTGCTACATTGGCTACTCTTTGGTTAGTACCAAGTCCAGGATATTTTCCCCTCTTGTGGGGGTGTTGACTAGCATTCGTGTTTGAGCTAGAATAGGTTTTACACTCTATGGTTGGGTAGTTAAAGTTGCCCAGTATCAGGGTAGAGGGCTATATCTTGATGGATTCAAGTAAATCCAGATAGGTGGAGTGGGCCTCCTGAGTCATGGTTGGGGGTCTGTAGCCAGCTATGATTTGAATAGGTGTTTTATGAATAGTTAACTGCTTTTGGAGTGTCTCCTGTGCATCATACTGTTTAACCAGCCTGGAGGTGTGTATGTCTTTGATAAATTTTGAAAATCCACCTGCTTTGGCTTTGTAGCCCTCTGTTTGGGGGTCTGAAGGTGTGGTAGGACAAATAACCTAGTAAGGCTAGGGTGCTCTTCGCAGCTTTGAACCAGGTTTCACTGACTGCACAAATGTCAGCACCTCCCAGGGCATGGAATTGCTTGCAGTGATTGCAGTTTAATGTTAAGACTCCTAGCATTTGGCAGCATGACCTTTAAATTTTGTTTAGAAGAATTTTTCACATTGGTAATTTTGTCCTCATGACTTTGCCTAGAAAAGGCACTATGAAGGAGGCAAGAGCCTTTGCCAGAAGCCTGAAGCCCAGGGGAAACAGATGAAGGCCATCTCTGACAAAGCATTGTGGTTTGTCAATCATTTGTGTGGAGGAAGTTCTGTCAATTCTTTTAGAACTACAAAAGAATCCCGTTATAAAAGCCAGTAATTTACCTACTTTCTTTTGCTGGAAGTAGTTAACAGCTATTTATAGCATAGAATAAGTTCTTATAGACACATTAATCAGGCTCAGTCAGGGAAACATAGAAGTAGCTCTGTTATAGAATATGCTTTAGACAGTGCTTCACAGTCCTGCAATTCTATGTTAATGGCATGAGAAAGCAACACCACTTCCTTATGTCTAATATGACTAATATAAAGAGGAATTGAAATGTATTCTTGGAAGAAGGAATGAAAGTAAGAAAACAAGATCATATTATCAAGGCAGGTCCCATCATTCGCCATTTTGTGCAAAATAGGTAGCTGTACTATCAGCTTGTATTGTCTTTAATTGTTAGCCCTCTTTTTAAACTGTTAGCTCTACTACATGTTAACCTAAACTGTTCCTATCATTTATACTATTTTACTTTCTATTATTACCATGTATTACTCTGTAACTTTTTGTAGCTTTTCTCCCCAGGACTCCACTAGTCAGACTATCCTGGTAAACAAAATAAAAGAGGCACTTGGAGTGATTTTGAGGCATTAAAATAGTCAAGAAAACAAAGATATAATTAAAAAAAAACATGTTTTTGAGTTCTAAGGTGGAGTTTTCCTTTAAGATGATATTTTGCTTCACTGATACAAGAAGTACAGTAAATTAATTAGTTACCTTCATATGTAATTCAGTACACCAGGGTAAAGAAAACGTTAATGTAAAACAAAACTAAGCAGCTTGTGTTCTAGTAGTATGATTTTAAATACTGTACAACAAAAGAAAAAGCTGTCTGCTAATTAAAAGACATGTTATTGTACTGAGAGGTTTGTTATTTGTATACACTAATAAAGCTTTTCCTTTTTTTTCTTTCACAGATGATGGAAATGCTTAACACAGAAAAAGGTATGTATAAATTTAGACATTTCAAATAATTTGTTTACTTTTTTCCTGTGTGACTATTGATTTTGGTAGTACATTTCAAATTAAATCCAGATGCATTCACTCACACATAGCACACAGGCACACACACACACACACACACACACACACACACACACACACACACACACACACACAAACATGTTCAATGGGTACCTTTGCCATTAACTCCACCTTAGATGAAGAACTATGTATAACTTTTAACTCATAATACATAATCACAGTTGGTTCGTCCACTGTCAGTTGGATTGTACCTACACATAATGTAAATAATAATTTTGAAACAATGGGCATGGCTGGTATATAAAAGAAGAATTAACTAGATTTAAAACATTTACAAAGATCAGGACCAGACCTTGGATGAACTTTGTGCTGGATCTTTGGTAAGGAGATGTTAAAACAGAGACACAGAGTCATCATATTTGGGAGACTATTACCACCTAACCTGATGACAAGGTTGAACCAAAAATAAGAGCATATCTTAAACTGCAAAAACTATGAAGACTGTAATATTTATAGGTTGCTTACTGAAGTCAGCAAATCATTCTGGCTATAGAATAATTTATTGCAGTACATTTAGTGACACAATTATGGTTCAAAATCAGAAAGATGACAACTTTGTTAAACACGTTTCTGATACAAGAAAAACACTTTAAATGTTTGATAAGTGTCAGTGCTGTTATACTTTAGGTTCATGCTAGAACACAAACAGCAGCCACTACAGAACAGCACTGGGAGACTAAAACAACTTCAAGAGCTGTAGTACACTTTGTCCTGCCAGATTTTTTATGTCTTTATTAGAGTGGAGTGTATTGCAGCTTTTAAAAATGTTAGAGGATCAGATACATACTTAACATCTGGCCACTGTCTGTAAGGCAGCACTGTGTCACAGATTTCAAAGCTGTGAAACACTTCATGCTCCTGCAATTTCTTTTTTTTTTCTTGTATTTTTTTATCTCTTGTAGTCCATTGGAGCAGCTAAAATTCCATGTGCTACAAAGAATTGTGTGAAAGCATGAAGTGTTTTGTAGCCTTCAAAACTAGAAAACACTTAGCACCCTTAAACTTCCCTCACTCGCTCTCTGTATGTAGTACATAGAAAATGTAAGCTCCATGTACTACATAGAATTATTGTCTAGTCTCTCCAGTTATAACCACATAGTTGTATTCTCAAAATAGATATTAAAATTTACCTCTCAAGCTTTTCTTCACTTTGACCTCATCATGAATTTCTTGACATGCAGTTAGTGAACGTATAAAGCTCGGTTATGATTAGAAACCTAGTCATAATCCTTTAACTCCAAAGAGTAAAACCCAGTACTCTATAGCCTCTTATATACCATTCTAGTTTTCTATAAGAAGTCTCACTAAGTATTAAAACCCAGTACTCTATAACCTCTTATATACCATTCTAGCTTTCTATAAGAAGTCTCACTAAGATGAAACCATGACTAGAAAATATGCAGGCCATATCTCCTAACTTGCTGTCAGAATGCTTTGTTCCCTATTAGATTTGTGTTTTGTATTTTTAAATGATAAGTGCCTCATTAAACTGTAGAATAGGTGTTAACTGAGTATTACCTTGGTGGAAGAACTCATTTTAATAAACCACTCTCTACATTAACTGCATATACTATCTGTGTGTATTCAGGCCATACTCCCTAACCTGCAGTGCTTCCATTTCCCGATGTCAAATTCTGAAACTATCACTCTACAATGTGGATACAAGACTATCAGGCCTTAACGAACAGCTAGTAAGATTTTGGTGAAAATCTTCTAAATTACAATTTTCAGGTGAAGAATGTTTTTCTTGTTTGAGTTTGCTTTAGATTGCTAGCCCCCGGTGTAGTACAAAAAATGTGAAGAAACATAAATGAGCTGGAAAAATATCAAAAATCCCAGGTTAAATGCAGCTGTGTCTTCTTTAGCAACTGCCTATGGGTGTGTCAGGGTAAATAACTGAGAAAAACTTGCACACGTTCTTTTAAGCAGTCAGTGTAAACAAATCTTGTATTATGCTCTTTGCCAAACCTGCTATTGAGATTTCACCACAAGCAAGATATTCTCAACAGTCACTATGGCAAAACAAAAAAAAAAAGAAAATTAAAGAAAACCATCCTCTTGTCACACTGAGTCTAAAATATAGTTTAATAAACTGTAAAGCAGTCCCCACAAAGACAAGGGCAGGGACTGAAATACATTGAGATACATTTGATTTCTACAAAAGCCTTGCATAGCTATGTGGCACTATACAGCAATAAAGAGAGATATTGAATATCCACATGAAGACATGCACCACGTATGGGCAGCTAGCTGTGCTTTATGGTGCATAAATGAGTCACACAGCAAGTATGCAACTGGATATAGTCATACAGTACAACTCTGCAAGCAGACAGAATTGTAGCTAGTTTATGTGGTGTCCAATGCGGATCCTCAAATTTGTCACGCACATCCCGAGCAAAAAGAACAGCTCTTCTTAAAGTTGAAAAGAAAAAAATAAGGTTTTGCTACAGTTACTACAGCATACGTACACACACACACACACACACACACACACACACACACACACACACACACACACACACACACACACACACACACACACTCAACTCATGCTACATGCTTCAGTGCTTCAGCCAAGCTGTAAATTCAGTAATTCAGTATCAGGCAGCCATTTATGAAGCCATGAGTATAAATCAATCCCAATATTGCAGTCCCACATCAGCAGCACCTGCCAATTGCACCCACTGCAGCCATCTCCTTAAGCCCACCCTAATTATGTTTTGGCAAGTAGACCCTGCCCTGCATTGAAAACATTCACAAAAGCAAAAGACACAATCAACAGAGCAGCCCACACCAGATTGTGCAATCTCATGAGAATAGAAATGTAAACTCAGACTGATACAGCTCCTGAATCTTCTCTGAAGATAATGCTAATGTCATGTGGAACAAAATGGTAAACTGTAAATCATGCCTACTGTGTCGTTTCTGCAACATGCAGTAGCTTTCTGCAGAGTAGTGCAACATGTGCACCTGCACTGATCACCCGCACAAGCCCAGTGCCACAAGCTGTACAAAGTGGCCCAAGGCAGTAGGCAGCACCTTATGCCATAAATGCACAGCCAAAATATATTACGATTCATGCTGCCTGATGTAATTTGTCTACATGCTGTGCACATAAGTATAAACTTATGTATTGTCAGAGAAGAGCTGACATTTTCTAGGCTAAATCACACAGATTTGGGAAGCTATAGTGCATGTTTGTGCAGCACTGTGTCTTGTCTTTCTTCCTAAGGATGCCCACCTTTCAACGACTTAGAAAGAACTGACAACAAAGCAATCCATATTACCAAGACAGCCTATCCTTATACATGGCTGTCACTGTTACAGTACTGTTATGGCCCGTCTAATTTACGTTTTGGCCTATTGATGGTGAATACAGCAGTCATACCCTTACACACATGTTCTTCCCCAACATTCAACAGTAGGGCAACATCACTGGTAATTACCAAGGTGTTCCTAACTATCAGCAGTAAGGATGAATGCCTTATACTATACGTAACTGTTAGCACATATACCTACTCAATTTCCATACCAATCTCTACAGATTTCATATGTCATTCCCCACAGCTGAACCTTTAATTACTGTATGGTCTACATAGGTTGTAGCTCTTATTTTAGCAATCACAGTACTATACAGTCTACAGCTCTGTGTCTATCTCTAGTCTCAGCTTTTTCTGATTTCCCCAGTTTACTGCCATTACCACCATCTTATCTGTGCTTGGTTTCATCCCATGTGCCTTCAGTTTTGCATTCCACTCTCCTATCCTTTGCTGAAGTTCTAGCTCAGTGTCTGCCTGTAATGCCACATCGTCTGCATAGAGCAACTTTGTTGATCTGTCCACTCTGACCTGTTTGCTAATGTAGTCCATTACCAGTATGAACAACAGTGGGCTCAAAGCTGAATCCTGGTGTACACCCACTCCCACTGGGAACCCCTCTGTGAGACTGAACACTGTTCATACTTGAGTCATTGAGTCCTTGCACATAGCCTGCACTAATTCTACCAATGTTTCTGGAACCTCAAACCACTGCAGTACTCCCCAGATCAGCTTTCTTGGAACCTTGTCATATGCTTTTTCCAAGTCTAGGAATGCCCAGTTGGACTCTCTCCTCATCTCTAGCTTCTTGGTGACCTTCAGATTAGTAATTTTTATTTAAGGGGAAAATAAAATATTGCAAGGTCTTCCTTGCCATAGAATAAACTGCTGTGAAGAAAATTTTACTTCACTCTCCCACCGTGTTCCTGTTATGTTCTTAAACCCAATGGCTATCTAGTTGTCTGTCTTGTCTAAAAAAGTTTATCCCACTCCTTCTTTGTTGGCTCTTTTTGGTATGCACTTAAGTATCATTGTGTGAAGGCACTCCCTTTAAACAGATTAAGTTCATTTACCCTCACATTGTGTTTCACAGACCCACCAAACTTCCTCAAAAAATATCACTCCAAATTAATCTCTCTTTTAATTGTAACTAAGCTAGTTATCCATATTGAGTGTGTCCTCTACCATCACTGTTTTGCACTGATTTTATATCTAAACTGTGTGTGCATTCTATTAGCTGTTATCTGTACTATTAATTGGTCTGAAGAAAACACTGCCTGTCCTCATGGAGTCCCAGCCTCCTTCAGCCTCATACTTAGCCAGCCTACTGACATAAGATCTTCTGAGGAAGTGTAGCAACTGCCTTATATATATACTGACAACCCACTTCTTCTAACACATACTGGTTCCCCCTATGAGAGCTGCATTTATTTATCTAAAGTGGAGACTAGTCTGCCTCGCCCATAATTGATAAACAGCATTACAACATTACTTCCACATATATCGAGGCAGTAAAGAAATACTTTCCTAAACCTGCTAGACCTCCTAGATGTCCCACTAGCATATCTTAGCCAAACATAACTAATACTATCACGACGTATTATCAGGAGTCACCTCTGTTGCAAGCCTGTGCCCTTAAGATCCCATAAGCCTACAGTCTATCCCAAAAAAGAGGAGCAGAGTAATGTAGAAATAATATTAAGTAAGGAATCTCGTGAACCATAAAATGCCTAGCCATAAATATCTTTAAGCAGCACACTAAAGAGTTCTTGTCACCTTTTACAAACAGTTAATAGTGCTCACCTGTCAAATACAGCTATGTGTACATGATAACCCTGGTATAAATTTGTGTCTACCCATTCAGTTAGCAAGACTAGCCTAAAAGGTAGACAAAGCAGTATTTTGCTTGACCTGTAGTGATCATTTATTTAATAGGCTGGGAATATGTTGAATTTGGAACCTGTCCTTCCAGCAAGCTTTGTTTATTTGCTGGTGTAGATTTAGGTTTCTAGCATGGGTGTTTGTAGAGCCACTGGCTTTGTGAAGAAGTAAAAGGTAAATAGGATTGAGTCTTTCATAGGTTCATAGGTAGGTACTAGGCTATTGGCCCTAGGGCCTATATAAGCCTAGCCAAAAATGTACCCTGGCTTTCGCCACCCAAGAAAATTATTTTCCTGTGCCCCTGTCAAGCAGAGCCAGAGAAGTGATCCCTGGGGTGAATTTCCTATTTCCCATCCAGTCGTCAAGATTTTTCTTGAAGAGTGCTAATGGGGATCTCTGTTTGACATAGATAGGTAGTCTATTCCAGAGTATGGGAAGTCTCTGGGACAGAAATCTATCCCTCCTGCATGTTCTGTTTATTGTGGTGACAAGGTTTGGTCCCTAGAGCATGTAGCTCAGAGGGATTGGGATTTCTTTAAGTGGAGCATGTCCAACAGCTCTGGTTTTGACATAGCTTTGTATGTTAGGCAGAGATCGCCTCTGAGTAGGTGATATGTGACGGAGTAAAGCTGGAGTTTTTTGAGACGGTCTGTGTAGGGCATCTGTTTGAGGCCAGTAATCCTCTTTGTGAGGTATTTCTGTGGCATTTCCAGTTATTGTAGATGTCTTGTGAGGTACATACCAAAAGGGGCATTGTACTCTATAATGGGTCTAATGGGTGATGAGTAGAGGGGAATAATCACCTCTTTTTTCTGGATGAGAAACCTTTTGTGATGAGGTGAGCCACGCAGAAGGATTTCCTGACCACTGTGGCGATGTGATTATCAAAGGAGAGACTACGGTCCACCTGTGTCCCAAGGACTCTTATCACATTTTTGGCGTTAAGTAGACTACCAGCTCTGTGGTTGTTCATGGGTACAGAGTTTTTACCAAAGGGATGACAATATACTTTTTGGCATTGAGCTTCAGGCCATGGCTTTCACACCAGGCATCTGTCTCAGTGAGGCCCTTTTGTAGTATGTCCACATCATTAGGAGTTTCGATTATGGCTCCTAGTTTGCAGTCATCTGCAAACTTTGTTAGCCAAAGACCTTCTGTGTTAGCTGGCTCAGAAGATGATATATAAGTCACGTCAGTGCAGCTGGTAGGCTACTGAGTATAAAGAAACTAGTGATAACCTAGTGGGATAGTTAAAGAATTTAAAGCCTTTAATTTTCTTGTCTAAAAATTATCGGGGCCTTCCCACTTAAGTGATATGCTTGGATTTGCCCATACCAAAGGCTGCACAATATTTAAGGATGGATTTGATAAGGGGAAAAGTACAGTGGTAAGAAAATATATTTGAATCTTTTAAGATATTCCTTTAGAAATTAACTGTATCAAATGAAAGCATTTCCTAGCTATAATGGAAACATGATTATTAAATAAGAGAGCATGAGAGAGACTTATTTGTATAAGTACTCAGGACACTTACAGCCATTTCTGTCTGAAGATGAGTACCAGTGATGAAATGTAAGGTGGAAGCAGATGTTTTGCTGAAATGTCTTAGTCATTGGTGACACCACTGTATGACATTCAGATACAACATTCACCAGGCTGAAGAATGCAGGGTATAAAAATTCCTATGCAAACCCTTCCAAGCAAAGATCCTAAATCTTCTACATTTTGTTGCATATTTGAGAGTCATACATATATTCCCACATTGTTTCTTTGTGAATTGCTAATCTAGTATCGCTTCCCAGTCCTTCTCCTCTGATTGATTCTTATAGTTATCATACAATATCTTATATGCTGTATTAATTATCCCTTTTTATAACAGCAGCTTATGCTTTAGATTTTAGTAAAAACTCTACCAGTGCTAGTCTTCTGCTTAGGATCCCACTATTCATTTCTCTTTGCCTATACTCTGACATCAGTTCTTTATAGGTAAGGTGGTCATTAGTCTGTAGTCCAAGTACATTCTTGGCCTCTTCCCATTCTATTACCTTTCTCTATCTAATTATTTCCTCCCAATACTTTGGTTCCTTTGCCAGTTATCTCCATTAAATTCCAGCCCCCTCTTGCCTATTGTCTGTATCCCTAATTGCAGTTATCCCCATCAGCAGAATCTCCTTTCTCCATTCCCATGTTGGTTTAGTTCTTAGACTACTTAGAATATTCTTATATTCTTAGAATACTTTCTGTTATTTATGAATATAATATTCTGTATGGTTATTATTCTCCTTAAGGATCTGCATCCAAAATCCTAGTCTATCCTTGTTTCTTGAGCTCCCCCACACCCATTTTGCCATCGTCCCTTTCCACTTTGAATTATAGCTTTCTGCTTGTGCTAGGTATAGGAGTCTTAACTGTGAAGCTCTGAAATACCCCTTCAAATCAGGTAATCCAAAACCACCTTGTTATATTGGAAGGGTCAGCTTATCCCACGATATCTCTTCCCCTCCTGGATAAAATCTTTCAACTCTTTATTAATTGCTGTCTACAACTTCTCCTCTGGTTGATAAAAATATAACTGACCTGTGTATAAAACTAAGGGGACTAAAACATTTTGACTGCTTGTATCTTGCTATCTATATCCATAATACAGAGTTTCCAATTTCTCAGTTTTTGTATTATCTTTTTAGTCTGTTCCCACATATCCTTAGCTGCCATAACAGAATCCTTTTCAATCCATATCCCTAAGTACTTAAGTTTATCAAGTCCTCATAAATATGGACATTGATGAACCAATTCATGTGTGGGTACACAGTTTACAGGTATTGCCTTTGTTTTAGCTTCATTCATTTTGTATTCCAAAAAGACTTGAAACTGTCTCAAAATGTTTCACAATACTGAAATGTCCTTTTCTGGTTTTATCAGATATAAAGTAATATCATCTGCAAATAAAGCCATCTTTTCTGACTACCATACCAATTATATCCTTGAATTTCTGAGTCTCTTATTTTCTTTGCCAATGGTTCTAAATATAAAGCAAATAACAAAGGGGAAAGAGGACACTGTTGTCTGAGTCCTCTTCTCAAACAGAAATATCAGATAGGAATCCACCCACTTTAATTTTCGCCTCTGATTCTTCATATATCTTCCTAATCAACCTTATAATTTTATTAGGGAAAGCAAATGCTTCCATTGCCCTGCTCATGAAGTCCCAGCTTACTCTGTCAAATGCTTTCTCTGTCTCAAGACCCACCAACAACAGTGGTATTTTCTTACATTCAGCTTCCCTCTGGATCATCATTGTTCTATTAATGTTGTCAAATGTTTGTTTCCCCTCCACAAAACCACATTAATCTATATCTATCAATTTCAGCTTCATCTTTGCCACTTATTTAGCAATTATAGACATAAACACTTTATAATCCTGGTTTAGAATTGAAATGGGTCTATATAAGGCTGGATCTGATGGCTCTTTACCATCTTTAGGTATTACAGCTACCACCGCTGTTACTCCCTCTTTCATATCTAACTACTTAGTGCATACTGCAGTGCTTAGAATATTAACCACCTTTTCCATCTTATATTTTAAATCTTTAACATCTATTGCAAGACCACCAATTATTGGAGATGCCTCTCAGTAGTCATCTTGGGATTAGTACTTCTGTTTTTTCCTGGTAAGAGAAGGAGCAAAGAGACATTATTTCCTGGAGACTGGTGATCACTTGAAGGCCTAATAACTGCTTCATAGGTGACAACTTGGAATTTGTGTTTATATTCTGCTCCTGGTGAGAGAGGGAACAGAGTGCATTGATTCCTGTTTCTGGTTGGCAGTGACTGTCGGTGATGATGTTCTTGATTGGTCTGGTTGCTATTCAAGGCATCTACAAGGAAAAGACTACATGCTGCTCAATGGTAGAAGTCTAAATTTCAAAATGCACTCGCTCAAAGCACTCCTTAAAATAGAGAACATCGACATTTGTGCTGTAACAGAGACCTGGTTCAAGGCAGCAGAAACCACCCCTGCACTATCAGACTATAATTCAGGCCACACCTTTCAGCCCCAGAACTTGGATCAAAGCTCCAAAGGTGGTGGTGTTTCCATATTCATAAAGAATGCACACACCTCCAGACTGGTAGCCCAACATAACGCATCAGAGATACTTCAGGTGCAGCTAACACTGGGTAAGACAGCGATTCAGGTTGTAGCCTGCTATAGGTCCCCAACCATGTCCCAAGACTCACAGTCCATGTTCCTAAGCACCCTGGAGAATATTAGGGTCCAACCTAACACTCTCATGGGTGACTTCAACTACCCCTCCATTAACTGGGAAAACTACTCATGTACCAATACACTTGCCCAGCGTTTCCTGGAATCATTAATTTCAATGCCCTGGACCAGCTCGTTCTTACCCCCACTAAAGGTAGCAACATCCTTGACCTGGTCATTACTAACATGGGTGACCATTGCTCTACACCAATAATCAACTCCTCCCTGGTTAGATCTGACCACAAACTCATCACCTTGGAAATCCACATCCCTCCCACCCACCCCCACCCCCCACAAAGGTAACCACCATGAAAAACTTCTCCAAAGCTAACTCTGGGCTCCTAAAAACAGAAGTTGCTAAGTTCACAGCACCCATGCAAATGGGGAATAGTTGCATGTCTGCTGAATCATACACCAATGCACTGTACAAACACGTACACAAATGCATGGATCTCGCCATACCCAATAGAACCAAGACACTCTCCTCCAAAAAAAGGAAACCAATCTGGTGGTCCCTTTCCATAAACAAACTCTACAACAGAAGGAGGAAACTGATGCAGTGGGAGGTTGGAATAATGGTTAAGGTGTTTACCTTACAGACTCAAGCTGCAGGGTTTGATTCTCACATGGGGTGATTGGCTAGGCTTAAAATGGCTCACAAGGGCAGTTAGCCTAGCACTAATCTATGAAGCTATGAACCTATAAATAAGGTGAAGTCCCAAGACTGGAAAAATTCCCTTATCAGCCTCAACAAAAAGTTGAGATCCCTCATCAAATCCTCTAACGCTAGCTATGAAAACAGAATTGCAGCAGATAGTAAAGACAACCACAAGGCCTTCTATAGTTATGTAAAGAATATCCATGGCAATACCCAGATTTACTCTGAGCTACTGCACAATGGTACCTCCTATACTGAGTCAACAGATATTGCCAATATACTGGCCTACAGATTCAGTGCCAAGCCAACTTTACCCCTACCCCCCAAAGGACCATCACAATACCAGTAGATTGCCAGGCACCCAGTATTACTGCTGCACAGGTTAAAACAGCACTGTCCAAGGCCAAGAATACAGCTTCTATGGGACCTGACAATATCCCTGGCTGTGTTCTACATGAACTGCAGAGTGAACTTGTACCTCACCTGTGTGCCCTGTTCAATCACAGCCTCACCTCAGGCTTTGTCGCTACTGAATTGCGCACTGCTACAGTTATCCCTCTCCACAAAGGAGGAGCGACTACAGACCCTGGGAACTATCGCCCCATTAGCCTGATGAGTCTGATATGCAAAGCTATGGAACACATCATCATGGACCTAATAAACAAGGATATAGGGAATCTCCAAACTCTGGCTCCCACACAGTTTGGTTTTGTGAAGGGTAGATCATGCCTGCTCAATTTGATCGACTTCTTTGAGTCAGTCACCAGAGCTGTGGATGAAGGCAAGGAGGTTCATACTGCCTACCTTGATCTGGCCAAGGCCTTTGATACCATTCCCCACTCAGGAATCATAGAAAAACTCACTAAGCTAAACATCAACCCCTATATCACTAGGTGGGTTGCAAAGTGGCCCACAGACAGGACCCACAGTGTGAAAGTAGCTGACTCCAAGTCAGACTGACGACTAGTCACGAGTGGAGTCCCACAGGATTCAGTCCTGGGTCCTCTCCTTTTTGGTATCTACTTCTCTGAAGTCCAGGCCAATACAAAGGGACTCTGGCTGACAAAGTTCCCAGTCGATTGCAAGTTGGGAGCTATTATTAACTCCCCAAGTGATATTGACATCCTACAGAATGACCTCACTGAAACCAACGACTGGTGTCAGAACAATGGCCTTAATCTCAATGCCAAAAAAAAGCTGTCATCATCCCCTTTAGGAAAAACCCGGTTCCCATCAATTACTACATCAATAGTAGTCTACTGAACACAGAAGGCGTTATAAGAGATCTGGGAACACAGGTTGACAGCAAACTTTATTTTGATCACCACATTGCCACTGTGGTCAGAAAGTCCTTCTATGTGGCACATCTTATTACTAAGCATTTTGCATCCAGGAAGAAAGAGGTCATTGTTTCCCTCTACTCTTCCCTCATTAGGCCAGTCATCGAGTAGAAAGCCCCATTTGGCATGTCCTTCACTAGACACTTGCAACAACTGGAGAGGCCGCAAAAGTACCTCACAAAGAGGATCCTAGGCCTTAAACACTTGTCCTATATGGACAGACTCAAAAAACTCCAACTATTCTCTGGCTCATATCAATTATTTAGAGGCAGTCTCTGCTTGACTTACAAAGCCATGTCAGACCCAGTTCTGTTAGAAATGCTACGTCTAAAGAAATCCCAATCCCTCCACACCACATGCTCTAGAGACCTCAACCTCATTACCGCAATCAACCGAACATACTGGAGAGATAGGTTCATAACCCAGAGACTGCCCATGCTATAGAATAGGCTTCCCATACATGTCAAGCAGGGCACCTTGCTGACCCTCTTCAAGAGAAATCTTGATGAGTGGATGGGAAATAGAAAATTCGCCCCAGGGATAACTCCAGTGGCTCTGCTCGACAGAGGCACTGGAAACTAAGGTCAGGTGGCACAATGCCAGGGTAATCCTATGTCTAGGCTTGTAAAGGCTCTAGGGCCATTAGCCTAGTACACACCTATAAACCTGTGAACAAGCCTACAGTCCCTTGCATCATCTGGGACAAGACTGTGGATCACTAAACAGGCTGTAGCCTGCTTCTCATCTTGGGGTTGGTGCTAATGTTTTGTTTCTGGTGAGAGAGGAAGCAAAGGGGCATTGTATCCCAGCTGAGTGAAGCTGTAGTGAGACCAGCACTAGTAGTAGCCAGGCAGTAGCCATTCCCGCAACCCCCCCCCCATTTTCTTCATTCTTTACAAGTTAAGTCTTTGTTTTGAGTAAGTACTGCTTGATTTGTTTCTGACTTCAGAATATCTGTCTAAATATTTCATCCTTAAATTTCTGGGTCCACTTATTAGTTTCCCTCAAGTGTTTGGTAGTGCCCTGTATAGACACAGACACCTTGAGTGACATTTTTAATGTAAAAGTACGATTAAAATTTCACCAGTACCTAGTTGCAAACAGGACAGCTAGTTTGCAGTGACAAGCACTATCCCCGGAGTTGCAAACCAGATACTCCTGGCATTGTATTATATTCTCACTCCAACTGTCTAATCAAAAAAGGGTCTGTTGCCATGGATATGAACTTTCCCACTATCTCAGTTACCAACTCGGTGGATATAGGCATCCTGAAGCAATGTAGAAATTGTCTCATGTTTACTGACAACCAGTTAATTCTCAAACAAACTGATATGGGGTGTGACAGATGTATAATGTCACTGGAGGCAAACTCACATAAAAGTACTCCTAATGTTAATAAGGTTGTCAACAGTACACATGCTGCACCCATCACACACAGTTCAAAGCAGACATATAGACCCACATATGTTGAGGCACTTAAATGTAACCTTCCTTAACTGCAAAGACCTCCTAGATGAAGTGCACATAACAAATACCCTCAGCAGACCCGAATGCACTCTTTCAAAACAACACCCATATCAACACATAGAGCCATATCTCATGGAGCCTCTACTTCTAAGCCCATAAGGCAAGCCACCACACAATCCAACATTCTAGTCATTGGAGATACCATCATGAGACATACTGATGTCCCTCTCACCAGGCTGAGTAAGGAGAAAGTCACGGTCAGTTGCTTATCAGGGGCTAGGATACCCCACATTACGCATGCACTCAAGTCACTGGACCACGAGTATCAGTATGACTCAGTCATAGTCCATGTGGGTATAAATGACCTGAGATGTACCTCCCTAGACTATATGAAGAGAGACATCATGGAGCTCTCAGAATATGTGTCCCAGGCTGGTATGAGCCTAGCACTGAGCAGCATTTTATCTTCTCCATGGATGATGCCACAATACGAATAAATAATGACTGACTTTAATAACTGACTTAGTTTCTGGTGTCATTCCAAAGGGGTACAATATTTGTCAGCATGGAAGGAGATGGTCAACAGACCACGCTGGTTTGCCAAGGATGGTCTGCACCTCCCCTCTCTAGGCTTTTATATATTAGCTAAAACATTGTCTTCCACCATAGTGCCTTTTTTAGGCAATGCCAAACTGAAGTACTTCTGACATAGCAAATCAAAACCAAGAAAATCTTAAAGTGTTACTGCACAGTGCTAAGAGTCCAAACAGAAAACCCCACTCCCTAGAAGCGCTGCTCACCCTAGAGAATGCCGATGTCTGTGCAGTCACTGAGACATGGTTTAAAGCCACAGAAAGCACACCAACATTGCAAGGTTATAATGCCTTCCACACATTCAAACCAGCTACTACACAGATTGGGACTACAGATGGAGGTGCCTCAATTTATATAAAAAAATATATACCTCAAGGCCAGTCAAACAGGACAATGCACATGAGCTACTCCGTGTTCAAATTACCACAGGCAAATTCCAATACCACTTCCTTGCTATAGGTCCCCCTCTATGACTGAGGAAACCCATACCATATATTTAAACTTATTGGAAACACTCACCATCCAATCCAATACCATATTTGTGGATGACTTTAATTACCCCACTATTAACTGGAAATTCTATACGACACCAAATGTACAGCCACAGAGATTCCTGGATTTTTTAAACATAAACTCCCTGGACAAGATTGTCAATACACCAACCAGGGGTACAACCATACTGGATTTGGTCCTCACTAATTTGGGAGAGTGTTGCACACACCCTAGTATTATGTCTTCTCTGGTAAGGTCAGACCAATATAGTCTCATTTGAAGTAAAAATAAAACCTTGACGCCCATATAACCCTAGAATGTTCAGGAACTATTCTAAGGCTAACTTACTGTTATTAAGTGATAACCTGGCAAAATGTGAAGCCCTATAAACCCTGAGTACTCTGCCGCCTATGCAGAACTGTTCACAGAAACCCTATACAAGCATGTTAATAGCTGCATAGAGGCAGCTGTACCCACCAGGAAGAAGTACAGAATTAACTCAAAAAACAAGCCACTCTGGTGGAATTACAAAACCGGCTGTATAACAGAAGGAAGAAAATCATGGCAAAACTTAGGAGGTGCAGCACCCAGCAGGATAAAAGCACTCTCATCAAACTAAACAAACAACTCAGAGGACAAATAAAGTCTACCAAAGCCAAATTTGAAGCAAATTTGGCCTCCCAGGCCAATGACAACTACAAGGCATTCTTTAGCTATGTCCAAAACCTCAAAGGCAATACACGATTGTGTGCAGAGCTCATTTTAAATGGATCCATCTACACTGAGCCAAAAGATATAGCAAACCTACTGGATGATAAATTCAGCTCCAACTTTACCCCTCTCTCCCTCTCAACCTTCCCTCAGGAAATACCATCAAATATAACTCCCCCGGCTATCACTAGGGAACAGGTCCTTAATGCTCTCTCTATAAGGCCAAGAACACTGCATCAATGGGCCCAGACAATATCCAAGGATGCCTTCTAAATAGCATGAAACATGACCTATCATGCCCTAAAAAAATCATAATCTCATAAAAAATGGCTGTTGTTGCTTTGGCTCCACAAATGAATGTGCATTATTTGTCTTATTTTAAATCAGAATCAACCGAAAAGGCAAACACTGAAGGCATGCTAACTTATACTGCTGATATACTCCTGGAAATTCAATCTGTTAGTCTGCTATGCTGTGTGTTTGATGAGCTACTGTTAGTGAGGCCTTTAAGGCCTAACACACTCCATGAACCAAACAAACTGGGAATCATATTACAACATGGCCATAAGTGCTTTGGTGGAGAAAAAAATGTCCCCTACCACTCATAGGATGTGTATTAAAAGAAAGAGATGTGGCAGAACAAGGAAACTAGTTCTATGGCTGGTATAACTGCAAGACTTAAAGCCAACCCCAGCAGACCTGCACTTCCATCCATGCAACTAGCAAATGTTCTGTCTCTGGATAACAAGATGGATCACTTCAGGCTGGAACTCTCCACACAGATTAAGGTGAGAAACTGTTGTTTACTTGTATTCACTGAGATGTGGTTGAACACTAATATTAATGACTGTGCAGTCCATGTGGAAGGGATGACATTATTTCAAGCTGACAAGGACCAAGATGTGAGTGGTAAAGCCAGAGGAGGGGGCATCTGTATTTATGTAAACAACTGGGGCAGCAACTTTAAACCAGTTAAGACCCACTGCTCAGAGAACACTGAGTTTATAGGTTCATAGGTTCATAGGTTTATACTAGGCTATCTGCCCGAGGGCATTTATAAGCCTAGCCCATAGTTTTGTGGCTTACGCCACCCCTTTAGTTTGGAGAAACTATGCCCATTATTTTACTGTGCCTCTGTCAAGCAGTGACACTGAGGTAACCCCTGGGGTGTATCTGCGGTCTCCCATCCATTGGTCAAGATTCCTCTTGAACAAGGCCAGCGAGGTGCTCTGCCTCACATAAACCGGGATTTTGTTCCATAGCATAGGGAGTCTTTGGGCGATGAATCTATCCCTCCAGCACGTCCTATTAATAACCGTGTCGAGGTTTAAGTCTCCCGCCCTTGTGGCTCTGAGGGATCTAGATTTTTGAGATGAAGCATGTTCATCAACTCTGGGTTTGACATGGCCTTGTATGTCAGGCATAGGTCACCTCTGAGCAAGCGGTAAGCAACTGAATATAGCTGGAGTTCTTTCAGTCGGGCAGCATAAGACAGATTTTTGAGACCCTTTATCCTTTTGGTGAGGAACTTTTGTGGCCTCTCCAGCTGCTGCAAGTGTCGGGTCAGATACATTCCGAATGGGGCATTGTACTCGATCATTGGTCTGATGAGTGATGAGTATAGGGAGACTATGACTTCCCTTGATCTAGATGTGAATCCCTTCATGATAAGGTGGGTAGTGTAGAAGGTCTTCCTAACTACTTTAGCAATATGAGTGTCGAATGAAAGGCTACTGTCAACCTGGGTTCCCAGGTCCCTGATAACTTCTTCTGTGATCAGGGGATTGCCACCTATATGGTAGCTAGGGGTAACCTTATTTTTCCCGAAAGGTATGACTATGCATTTCTTGGCATTTAACTTTAGGCCATGGCTCTGGCACCAGTTATCCATTTCTGTGAGACCCTTCTGAAGGATATCTGTGTCGGATGTGTTTTCAACTACGGTGCCCAGTTTGCAGTCATCTGCAAACTTTGTCAGCCATAACCCTCCTGTGGTTGCTTGTACTTCAGAAAAGTAGATGCCAAACAAGAGTGGGCCCAGGACTGAGCCTTGTGGGACACCACTTGTGACAGGCTTTGAGTCTGACATGGCGCCAGCAACTCTGACCCTGTGGGTTCTGTCACTCAGCCAGTTTGCAACCCATCTTGTAATGTATGGGTTTACATTTAAGTTGATGAGTTTTTCAATAATACCCGAGTGGGTTATTGTATTGAAAGCCTTCGCCAGGTCTAGGTAGGCTGTATGGACTGCCTTACCCTTGTCAATGGCCTTGGTGACTGTTTCGAAAAAGTCAACCAAGTTTAAAAGGCATGATCTGCCTTTGACAAAGCCAAACTGGGTTGGATCCAAGGTCTGCAAATTCCCTATGTCTTTATTTATGAGATCCATTATGATCCTCTCCATGGCTTTGCAGATAAGGCTTGTCAAGCTAATGGGACGGTAATTTCCAGGGTCAGTGGAGGCACCGCCTTTGTGGAGTGGGACCACAGTCGCTGTGCGCCACTCCCTGGGTATGTATCCGGAGGTGAGACTAAGATTAAACAGCTGTCCTAACTGTGGGTTTAATTCCTCGTTGAGTTCATGGAGCACACAGCCGGGGACACCATCAGGTCCCATGGATGCTGTGTTCTTTGCCTTGGAGAGAGCAGTTCTCACCTGGGCATTAGAGATGTTTGGGGGGCTACAATCATTTGGTATAGATATCTCTCCTTTAAGGGGAGGGGAGAGAAGTTTGCACTGAACCTGTCAGCCAGTATGTTGGCAATGTCTGTAGGATCAGTAATCTTCACATCATTTTGAACTAATTCTGAGCATATCTGGGAGTTTCCTCCTAGGTTTCTGACATAGCTAAAGAATGCCTTATGGTTGTCTTTAGAGTCCTTAGCAATTTTTTTCTCAAAATTAGCTTTGGATGTTTTTATGAGAGCTCTTAGCTTTTTACTTATAGTGATCAGCGGTGTCTTACCTTTTAAGGATTTTGCTCTATCTTGTAGTAGCTTTCTCCTTTTGTTGTAGAGTTTGTTTATGACTGGGGTCCACCAGACTGGACGCTTGCCTTTGGTACAAAGAGTCTTTGTTTTTCTTGGGATTGCCTGATCCATGCAGCCCTGCAGGTGCTGGTAGAAGGCATTTGTAAGTGATTCAGTGGTTTGAGTAATGTTTACCGCCGGCTCAGGGGCCTTAAAGGAGACCACACTAGTCTTTAGAAGTGTGAAGTCGGCTTTCGAGAAGTTCTTTACTGTGGTCTTTTTCATTTCGGGTGGGGGCGGGATGAGGACCTCCAGCGAGATTAGTTTGTGATCTGATCTCACCAGTGAGGGGTATACTTCCGGCGTTGAACATTGTGCTCCCATGTTCGTGATGATGAGATCAAGTATGTTTTCTCCTCTTGTGGGGATGGTGACTAGTTGTTCCATGGCATTTGAGTTTATGAATTCCAGGAACATTTGGGCTAGGGTGTTTGGGCTTGAGTAGTGTTCCAGTCTATATTAGGGTAGTTGAAGTCACCTAGTATGATGGTGTTCGGAGATACATTTATCCCCTCCAGTGTTTTCAGGAAGGCCATATGAGGTTCCTGAGTTTGCGAGGGTGGCCTGTAACATGCTACAAATTGCAGAGCAGTCTTGCCTATGGTTAATTGCACCTGGATGGTTTCCGATGCATCGTGCGTTGCCACCAATCTTGAGGTGTGGGTGTCCTTGATGAATATGGATACCCCTCCTCCTTTCTTGGTATTGTCCGGGTTTTAGGGCCGGAACGCATGATATGAGGTAAAACCTGATAGTGCTGGGGTGCTCTCAGGAGCCTTGAACCAGGTTTCTGTCACAGCACAGACATCGATGTTCTCCATACTGAGAAGGGCCTCGAGTGCGTGCATCTTGAGGTTGAGACTTCTTGCATTGAGCAGCATTACCCTTAGTTTTTTGTCTTTGTTGTGTTCTAGGGTGGTAGGTTTAGAATTTGAGCCTTGCCTAAAAAAGGCACTATGGGGGTGGCAAGAGCCTTTGCCAAAATCCGAAATCCCAGGGGTGACAAGTGCAAGCCATCCCTTGCGAAGCAGCGTGGCTTGTCCAGCATGTCATCCCAGGCAGACAGACATTGGATCCCCTTTGAATGACACCAGAGTTTAAGCCAATTGTTAAAGCTGATCATCTTGTCTCTGTATTGTGGCATCATTCTTGGTGAAGGTAGGATACTGCTCAAGGTCAGGGTCATACCTGCTTGGGCTACATAATCAGAGAGCTCCTCTATGTCCCTTTTCATGTAGTCCAAGGAGGTACGTCTCAGGTCGTTAACACCAGCGTGGACAATGATTGAGTCGTACTTGTACCTGCTGTTGAGAGACCTGAGTGCATGCGTTATGTGGCGGATTCTAGCACCCGACAGGCAGCTTACTGTGACCTTCTCCTTACTCAGTCTGGTGAGTGGGACGTCAGTGTGTCTGACTATGGAGTCACCAATGACTAGTGTGTCTGGCATCATGTTTTGCCTTAAGGGCTTTGACTGCTTGACACTCTGACTGTGTGGTCTATGTGTTGCAGGTGTTGTATTCTGAGGTGGTAGTTGTTTGGGTGTCTGCTTTGGTGGCCTCTGCTGTTTTGGTAGATTTTTGATCAGAGCCTCCGAGTATGTCTTTGTGTGTTTATGTGTATGATTTGAGGTTGTGATGATATTATGTGAGACTGGGTCTATAGTGTGTGTGGTTACCTTCTCCTCCTGTCTGGTCTTGCCAGTCCTATGTTGAGAGAGCTCAGCCTCCAGTTTGGCCGTATAGTTGCATCTCTCGCATGTATTTGTGTTTTGTGGGAGGAGGAGAGGATTGTCTGTGTACATGACGCAATTGTAACATTGCCTCAATATTCCCAGGTTCACCAGCTGAGCAGGAGAGGACATTAGCAACTGATCCCATGACATGCTAGAGGGAATAGACAGAAAAACTTAAAGAAAAGGTTTTGGGGGATGTGGGTGACCGAGAAACGGGGTTTGCTTTTTTGGGGTACTTTCTATAACAAGAGTGCTGTATTGAGGTGATAAGTACTGTAGGAGCAAGTGCTTGGCTATACAGATAGAGAATAGTCTACTTGGGAGTCAAGTAGAGATAATTTATAGTTGTAGGATACACTAAATAGAGCAGTAGTATACTTTGAGGAAGGTAGTTTTAAGGGAAAATTTGAAGAGTGGACTTTAGGTAGCCCTAATAGTTTAAACCTGATTAACCGCCGCTGCCCTAGTGTGCAACGGTAGCAGCTCCGTGCTAAATCACGCTAAATCGCGCTAAAGCGCGCTAACGCGTGCTTTATAGCAGGGGGCTGGAAAAAACAGGAAATGACCCAAAATGGCCAACAAATTACTAGTTGCTGCTTCTAACCACTCCTCTGAGGACAAACAAGCAGCTCAGTACTCCCCACTCCCACTGGTGAGTAAAGAAACTACCTCTGGCCACACAAGAAAATGGAGGAACACAGAAACCAAATACAAAGCCCAGGGATCAGCAAAATCTGATCACTGGAACAACTAGCTAGGAAAGTTTAGGAAAGGAGAAGTATTTTTTGTTTTTTTTTTTTTGCAAACAGACAGAAAAAATGCAGTAAATGCTTTGTTTTCGACTAAATTGCTATCAAAGGCTGGTACACTTGAGTGTATTAGCCTGTTTGTTACTTTAAGCAATACTTTAGCCCACAAGTGCAATCAACAATTTAAGCTCACAAAAACAGGAAAATAAGGTAATAAAACAGTAATATAGGCACAAACAGTAGTCGAAAAGCTCAAAAGTTCAAAAAATGCAAACTAAAAAGTTTAAAAAATACTTATGATCAAGAAAGTTGCTTTTTCTGCTCTCTGCTGGCTTAGGAACTCTGCAGGGGACCACAAGGAGCTATGCCAAGTTCTCTAATGCCAGAAAAGCCCGCCAAAGCGTGCTTTATAGCAGGGGGCTGGAAAAAACAGGAAATGACCCAAAATGGCCAACAAATTACTAGTTGCTGCTTCTAACCACTCCTCTGAGGACAAACAAGCAGCTCAGTACTCCCCACTCCCACTGGTGAGTAAAGAAACTACCTCTGGCCACACAAGAAAATGGAGGAACACAGAAACCAAATACAAAGCCCAGGGATCAGCAAAATCTGATCACTGGAACAACTAGCTAGGAAAGTTTAGGAAAGGAGAAGTATTTTTTTGGTTTTTATTTTTTTTGCAAACAGACAGAAAAAATGCAGTAAATGCTTTGTTTTCGACTAAATTGCTATCAAAGGCTGGTACACTTGAGTGTATTAGCCTGTTTGTTACTTTTAAGCAATACTTTAGCCCACAAGTGCAATCAACAATTTAAGCTCACAAAAACAGGAAAATAAGGTAATAAAACAGTAATATAGGCACAAACAGTAGTCGAAAAGCTCAAAAGTTCGAAAAATGCAAACTAAAAGTTTAAAAAATACTTATGATCAAGAAAGTTGCTTTTTCTGCTCTCTGCTGGCTTAGGAACTCTGCAGGGGACCACGAGGAGCTATGCCAAGTTCTCTAATGCCAGAAAAGCCCGCCAAAGCGTGCTTTATAGCAGGGGCTGGAAAAAACAGGAAATGACCCAAAATGGCCAACGAATTACTAGTTGCTGCTTCTAACCACTCCTCTGAGGACAAACAAGCAGCTCAGTACTCCCCACTCCCACTGGTGAGTAAAGAAACTACCTCTGGCCACACAAGAAATTGGAGGAACACAGAAACCAAATACAAAGCCCAGGGATCAGCAAAATCTGATCACTGGAACAACTAGCTAGGAAAGTTTAGGAAAGGAGAAGTATTTTTTTGTTTTTTTGTTTTTTTTGCAAACAGAAAAAAATGCAGTAAATGCTTTGTTTTCGACTAAATTGCTATCAAAGGCTGGTACACTTGAGTGTATTAGCCTGTTTGTTACTTTTAAGCAATACTTTAGCCCACAAGTGCAATCAACAATTTAAGCTCACAAAAACAGGAAAATGAGGTAATAAAACAGTAATATAGGCACAATCAGTAGTCGAAAAGCTCAAAAGTTCAAAAAATGCAAACTAAAAAGTTTAAAAAATACTTATGATCAAGAAAGTTGCTTTTTCTGCTCTCTGCTGGCTTAGGAACTCTGCAGGGGACCACGAGGAGCTATGCCAAGTTCTCTAATCAGTAAAATGCAGACCCTTCTACCTGCCAAGGGAGTTTAGTGGTGTGAACTATACAGCTGTGTACCTCCCTCCAAATGCCAATACCAAAGAGGCACTGGCTACACTTTACCAGTTCATAAATGACACCCAGAACAAGACTCCAAAGTTTGCTTACATATTAGCAGATTACTTCAACAAAGCCAACCTGAAATTGGTACTACCCAGATTTTACCAGCATGTGGAATTTGCAACGAAGGGGGAGAACATATTGGATATGGTCTTCACCAACATTAAGTGATCTTACAAGGCAATGCCCCATCTGCACCTGGGTAGTTCAGATCACCTGGCCATTATGCTAGTCCCTGCATACAAACCACTGCTAAACAGAAGCAATCCATCTAAGAAACTAGTAAAAATTTGGCTGAAGGGTCCAGTCTCAGGACTACAGGACTGCTTCAAAAGCACAAACTGAGATGGGTTCAGGGAGGCGGCTACAGTAAACCACCAAGTAGACCTCGAGGAGTACACAGAGTCAGTGATGACCTACATCACAAACTGTTTGGATGATGTCATAGTCACTAAAAGCATCACCACATGGGCAAACCAGAAATCATGGCTGACAAGCAGGATATATGAGCTCCTGAAAGCAAGGAATGTTGCATACAAAGCAAATAAAGATGCACTCAGGGTGGCCAGAGCTAATTTCAACAGGGGGATAAAGGAGGCAAAACGTCAGTACAGCCAGAGAATACAGGGTCACTTCAATGACACCAGAGACACCAGACAGCTGTGGCAGGGGATACAAGCTATAACAGACTACAGGCCTGTTTCTGCAAAATGTGATGACAACATTGAATTCCTGAATGAACTTAACTTCTTCAGTCGGTTCAATGAGGGAAACAACACCATGGCAACTAAACTCCCCATCCAACAAAATGAGGAAGTACTCTGCTTTAACCCACTGGAAGTCTGAAATACCCTAAGCAGAGTAAATCCCAAAAAAGCAGCTGGGCCTGATAACATTCGAGGGAGAGTGCTCAGAGACTGCTCTGCTCAACTGTCAACAGTACTTGCAGACATTTTCAACATATCTCTGAGCCAGGGCCAAGTACCAAGGTGCTTCAAGAATACTACTATACTACCCATACCAAAGAAATTGCAGCAAGTCATCCTAAATGACTACTATCCAGTTCCTCTAACCTCAACAGTGATGAAATGCTTCGAACACCTGATCAAGGACCACCTATCTGCAAACCTACCAGCATCACAAGACCCTCTTCAATTTGGCTACAGGACCATCCGCTCTAAAACAGATGCCATCTCATTTGCTCTTCATGAATCCTTGGCACATCTTGATAACAAAAACTGTTATATAAGGATGCTATTCATCAATTTTAGCTTTTCTTTTAATACTGTCATCCCTCAACACCTGATTGTGAAGCTTGTCCAGCTGGGCACCAACACCCACTTATCCAACTGGATTCTGGAGTTTCTCATTGACAGACCCCAAAAAGTATGTATGGGCAGCAACACCTCAAGGAGCTTAACACTAAGCATGGGAGTCCCACAGGGATGTGTCCTGAGCCCTCTGCTGTTTAATGTACTAACTCATGATTGCATCGCCAGACATAATTCAAACAAGACCATTAAGTTTGCAGATGACACCACTGTAGTAGGTCTTATCAGGAGTGGAGACAAGACTGCCTACAGAGATGAGGTGAACCACCTTATTAACTGGTTCAATATTATTAACCTCAGCCTAAACGTGAATAAAACCAAGGAGTTAGTAATGGACTTCAGAAAGAATCAGGAGTCACATCACTCACTCATAATTAAAGGGGAAACAGTGGAGAAAGTGAGTACCACCAAATTTATGGGTGTGTATATTTCTAAGTACTTAGCATGGTCAACAAATACTAACCACATTAATGTCTGCACTTCTTGCAGAAGTTGAGGAAAGCTAGTCTCCTTTCCTCTGTCCTCAAAACCTTCTATAGGGGTACCATTGAAAGCACCTTGACTAGTGATCTCATAGTCTGGTTCGGGAACTACAAAGCCTCAGACCGAAAGCCCCTACAGAATGTGGTGAAGGTAGTGGAGAAGATCATTGGATCCCCACTCCCAGCTCTGCAGGTCCTGTACGAAGCACAATGTATTGGCAGAGCCAGAAAAATAATCAGAGACCACCACTCTGCACATGGTCTGTTCTCCTGCTTATCTTCAGTAAGACAATACTGTAGTATAGATTGTAAGTCATTCAGGTTTAGTAGGAGCTTCTTCCCACATGCTATCAGACTGTTGAACTTTACAACATATCAATAGCTGGTGACTGGAACAGTCAGTAGTACAGCTATCTTCTTGTGCAATACCTGCATCAATCTGCTTTAAAAGTGCAATCAATAGTAACTGAACATTCCATCAATATATTTGTGCTGTTCACTATATTCTGTATACTCTGTGCAATAATTGCTTTTCCACATGTGCAATATTTGATGAAGGCTGCTACCAGTGTTAAAGGGGTATCTCAGATCTTGTCAGTCTTTTTAGTATATGTACATGTTACTGTACTGTTATATGTCCTTGTTATTCTCTGTAGTTGTATGTGATATATGCACTTGGAACCGAAGCAATGTAATTTGATTTAACTCATACTGTGTGTGGGTCTGAATGACAATAAAGTTTTCTTTGACTTGACTCTGGAATTGCTATTTGACTTTAGCCTCCAAACAGGCTTCTTGCCTCATGAATAGAGAACAGCAAGCCATCGACAGACCCTGGGAACTACAGACCCATAAGTCTCACTAATCTTATATGCAAAGCCATGGAAAAAATTATCATGGAAATGATCAATAATGATATAGTAAACCTCCAGACACTGGACCATCAAGGGCAGGTCATGCCTATTCAACCTGGTGGACTTCTTTGAGAAAATCACCAAAATAATGGATGAGGGCAAAATGGTTCACACTGGCTACCTTGACCTGGCCAAGGCATTTGACACAATACCCCACTCAGACATTGTTGACAAAGTCAAGAGGTTAGGCAGAAACCCGTATGTCACACGGTGTATAGCCAACTGGCTCAGAGACAGGACCCAGAAAGTTAAAACTGGGGAGTCCACCTATACAAAGATCCCACTCACAAGTGGAGTCCCTGAGGGATCAGTCCATGGACCACTATTTTTTGGCATTTACTTCTCTGAAGTCAAGACCAATGTCAGCAGTCTCTGGCTGACTAAATTTGCAGATGATTGCAAATTAGGAACCATCATTGCATCCCACCCTGACACAAATATTCTCCAGGAAGGGCTGACACAGATAAACAACTGGTATCAGAGCCATGGACTAAAACTAAATGCCACGAAATGCACAGTAGTATCCTTTGGGAAGTCATCCACCCCTGGTAACCATCATAGTAACAACACACTCCTTAGAGTTGACCCAGTAGTCAGGGACTTGGGGACACACATAGACAGTAATCTAGCATTTGACCATCATGTGTCTACAGTAGTGAGTAACAGTAGTGAGGAAATGGCATCTGTGGCATCTAGGTCTAAGGAAGTCATTATTCCACTGTATTCAGCATTCATCAGACCTATCAACCTATCATTGAGTACAGTGCCCCCTTTGGTATGTACCTGACCAGGCATATCCAACAAATGCAATGTCCACAGAGATTCTTCACTAAAAGAATACATGGAGTAAGTAAAATGTCCTCTGCAGACCGCCTCAAGGCCCTATCCCTGTATTCTGTCTCCTACAGGCTGCTAAGGGGATATCTATGCCTGGCATACAGGGCATTGTCAGAACCAGCTCTGACGGACCTCCTGCATATCAGCAAAACAAACAGCACCAGAATTACCCATTCTAAAGACTGAAACCTTGCCTGTGATATAAATAGGACCTGCTGGAGAGAAAGGTATGTATCCCAGAGGCTACTCCATCTCTGGAACAGGCTCCCCATCCATGTGAAGCAGAGTTCCTTCCTAATTCAGTTCAAGTGTAGCTTGGACAATTGGATAGGGAACAGTAAATTCATCCCTGGCTTGGCACCTATGTCTCTAATGGACACAGGCAACCTGTAAATAGTTCATCTCCAAGGCCCCTGCTTGTAAATATTTCATCTCCTAAGCCCCTGCTTACACTTATCAAGGGTACCAAAACTTGTAATATATTTGGGATGAATGGCTAGACTTAAAATGGACCTTGTGGCCTAGTAAACATCTATGAACCTATGAACCACTTTTTTCCAGGATGCTGGTGCTTCTCCTCCTATTAAAATACTATAAAACAAAACCTTCCAAATCTTTATCAGTTTCTTCCCTCCTGGCTTCCAAACTTTCACAGGAGTACCTTCTATTCCTGGGGACTTGCCAGTAGATTGGTTATACATCACCATTTTTATCTCATTTCCTATTTGTTAGTAATCGAGCCTCATCTTCCTCTAAACTTGACATATTTAATTCTTCCATAAACACTTCCATTTGTACCTTTTCTTGATTTCCATATTTCTCTGCTTTATACAAATTTTCATAAATTTTCCAAAATATTCTAGTACCTCTACAAGATCTCTGGTTATCTTCCATGTTATAGGCTCTCTAAGCTTGGTGACAACCTTTTCTACTTTGTTCTGCCTGAGTTGTTGTGCTAAAAGATTTTGTGCTCTGGAGTTATTATCAAAAAACAGTTGTTTAACAGCAATCTTTGTAAACATATGCATATTATCAAGGTAAGTCCTTATTTTCTGTTTAGCATTCTGCAATTGTTCCTCATATTGTTCTGTGAGGTTCCCCCTGTTGTGCAATACTTTCCTTTGTCAGTCCCACTAAATAATTATTGTTATTTCTTAACCATATTTCTATTTCTTTTATTTACACCCTATTTTTAAACTCCACTTTCATTTTATCTCCCTTCCTAGCTATATTTTCAGAAGAAATTGCTACTTTCCTAATAACTCCTGAATAATTTCCACTACCCATTCCTTAAATTCCACTCTTTTTAACATATATGTAAGAATGTACCAGTATCTCATTTTTATTTCATTAGTCTGCATTTTTATTTTAGTTATTATAGGTCCATGATCTGAAATAGTTATTGGATGCATATCAAAACTTTCAGCTAAATGCACGTTTCTGTGAAATATAATTTCTGCCTAGCCTAGCCCAGTTTTTGTACCTTGGGGAGGGATAGATATCTTTTTGTTGCTTGGATTAAGGACTTCACTAGGGATGTTAGGTCCCTGCACTACCACAGATACAATTATAACCTTGAAGTTGCTCATGTAGGGATGAACAATTGTAGGCATTCCACCATTGGGAAGATGCAGCAATGTATTTTGAGCTTTCTGCTCATGTTTTGTAATAAGACAAAGCTGTGGCATTGGATAACATTGAATCTTCATTAAGAAGGATGCTGAAATTCAATTCATTTTAGTGCCATTCTAGGAGGTTGCAGTGTATTAGGCATTGGATAAAATGAACAACAGACCTATTATTCACCTCCTCGCTTTGCCAGGGATGGCCTGCACTTTTCACCCCTCGGTGTTTGTATGCTTCCTAAAATTTCTGCTATTCCATAGGGCCTTTTTAGGCAGAGTTCCTCTGATGGACATCCTGATATAGCAAACTCTAATCCAGATAATATCAAGATAGCATGATAATATCAAGACAGAATGCCAGAAGTCTACACAACAAAATCTATGAACTTGAGGCCTTCCTTATCCTTTAAGATATCAGCATATGTATAATGACTGAAACATGATTCCAGTATAGTAATAGAACTAATTCTATTTTAGGCTTTTATGTCTATCATGCATTCAGATCTACTAGCAATTATGGGGTGATACCTATATTTATTTCTAACCCCACTGCCTCTTGTTGTATTGTATATGATAAAATCTGGAACTGGTTGATGTCATAGTAACACTCAATGAAATTATTTATTGCAGTATAGATAGTTATAGAAGCCTGTCTGTAACACCTTCAGAACATGCAAAATACCTTAACCAGTAAGAAAAGTCAACCACTTAACCAGATACGTTTTTTAAGCATGATTTCAACTATCCACACATAAACTAGTAAACATATGCTACCAACAACAAACATGCTTTAGATTTCTGGACTTCATGAATGTCACTATAAGTTAATCATCCTGAACTTGTCCTTATCAATGTTTTCCCCCAATGCACCACCTCGTTTGTTACCTCCTCCGTAATCAAATCTGACTACCTTACCGTGACCTTCTCCCTGAAGTCTTGCTTTGCAACCCACAATAGTTCCATAACCAGTTAATTACCATTCAACAATCTTTCAAAAAATTGGAAATGCAAACCTTATGCATGAAGCTGTTGCTTACTCCTCTGGATATTACTCCCTCTTGGATAGCTGTATTAGGGCATCTGTACCAATCCAACATAAGCATAATAACACATTTAAAATTAAACTGATATGTGGAGCTACCACATCAACAAAATCTACAAGAAAAAGTTCATGGCCATTTCCAAAAAGATGTCCACTTCATCATTATAAAATGCATTTAAAACAGATTAACAAGTCACTCAAACCTACCATTAGAAATCACAAGACCAACTTGGAATTTAGGACTGCAGCTAATTCAAAAGACAACCATAGGCCTCCTTCAGCTATATTAAGAAGGTCAAAAGTAACTAACAATTCTGTACTGACTTCATCTATACTGTTACCTATCTCTTTTACCTCAAGGCCTTTGCTAATATTCTTGCAGGCAAATTATTTTCCAACATCATACTGCCAACACACCCAAACTCATTTTGGACCAGGTCCTTTGGCCACTTTCCAAAATTAAAAATACCAGTTTCATGGATCCTGACAGTATCTCTGGATGTCTGCTGAGATTTGCTACATACCATGTAGTATGACCCCTCCTTCACCTCTTCAGCTGCAGTCTTTCCACTGATTACATCCCCAAGGTGTAAATAACAGGTGTTATGGTGCCCCTGCATGAAGGTGGTCCATCTGACCCTAGGAGCTAGAGGCATATCAATCTCACTAGTATCATTTGAAAGGCTATGGAATGTATTATAGCTGAATTAATAAACAATGTAGGCGACATTATAAACCTGGATACATACCAGCTCCGCTTTGTAAAAATCAGACCATATCTAACTTGGCTGAGCTCTTCAAATGGCCTACAGATTCCTACCTGCCAATGTCTTTTATAGGGTCTACTTCAAAATATTGAAATCCCAGAATATTGAATCCCATTTCATCAAGACGAAAACAGCGAAACTTCACTTAATCGAATGGTTACATCATCAAAAATGAAATTTGGGAAAGGAACTCCTTGACCACCATGGACAAACTACACATAACGAAGTAAATCAAACCCACCAAAGTGGGGTCTTTACCTCGCATGCCCCCTCCAACTAAATATACCAACTCCAAGGTCGCACTGTAATGAGGAAAAGGCCAAATACCTCCATGGTGGCCAAGTAGTTCCTTTCCCGGGTGTTGTTTTCGATGATGTAACTGTTCAATTAAGTGAAATTTCACTGTTTTTATCTCGACAAAATGGGATTTGATATTCTGGGATTTCAATATTTTGAAGTAGACCACTTTGATATTACCCACCATGCTGGGATTATTGGCAGACTTTCCCAACTAACCACTAACCCATACAAAGTTTACTGGATAGCTAATTGGCTGTCTGAAAGGACCTGTACAAATAAGTCCAAGCATATTTGCTCTAGTCAGAAAAAAAATGTCACCAAAATTGTCCCACAGGGCACTAATATGGGGCCCTCTTCTTTGGTATGTAATTCTCTGACATGAAAGTTGATATCAAAGGACTATGACTAAAAAAGTTTGCTGATGGTTACAGACTGGAGGGGTCTATGATTAATTGCTGAAAAGAATAACTATCGAATGGCACAAGTGTTGGCCAACTATTCACTTTCCCCATCTCACAGGTTAGATGAAGTTCACTTTCGATGAATAGAGTTTCAATGTTTTGCATTCAGTGATAACCCATCCACTCATCCAGAATGGTTTTAAAGTTTGCTAGGGAAGTACGAATTACTCTACTTGATAGATGAAGGCTGCCTATTCCACAAATGGGAATACATTAGTGTTAGGTACCTGTCACACCATCTAGTGTTGTTGATATGCCAGTAATGGATTAGAGCTCTTGAGCAGGTGTTTATTTTGTCTTTAGTGAAGAAGTTCAAGGAGTGCTGGGTCATTCATGCTCCAGAAAACTACCCCCATTTCATTTGCATGTCACTATGCACTAATTTACATATATCTTCCATTGCACTTTTGGGCTCACTATAATGGAGCATAACAACAGTTGAATCGTTAATAGCCTGCACCAGTGTGCTTATTGCCAGATGTGTCTGAAGTGCATGACAAATACTATACGATTTGTCTATGGTACACTGCCACAATTTGCAGGACATAGGAATCCTGTCAACCAATAGTTGACAACATTTAAATATTGGAGGTGTAATGAGGGAGAAAGAGGTACTTGGGAGCATATGTTTTTGGAATGTAAGGACTACTGGGTGAGTAAATCAGTGTAACTTAGGGAATTAATTTTTTGAGCTGGGATGGAGGATCTGAATTGGCTAGACATTGCAAGGCCTTGTTAATTTTAATTCTGGTGGCTGCCAAAAAAGCAATTACTAGAAAATGTAAATCAAAGTCTAACCAACTCTTGGCTGTGCCCATACTCTGCTTCTGGCTAAATCCCATCACCACCACTCTCTCCCCAACCTGCTGATACTATCCTTTTCTTCCTCTGCCTTACATTAACTAACTCAAAAAAAAAGAAGGCTACCTTGAATACTATGCATTACATGTATATATATATATTGTTTTACAATGTCACATGATATTTTTTTCAAGTATCTCCCTCCTCATAGTGTGAGCGTTTCCTTTTACTCCACTGTATGCACATGTATATTTGTATTGCTCTACCTTTAATGTCTGTACATTTGTGTTTATTTCACTTTATTTTATTGTAATGCTCTGTTTGTTTATACATTAGAATCTGTATTTGGAGCTTTTCTTTTGGAGTCTCGACTGAAAACGGGTTCTTTTTGACCCAGTAGGACCATCGTGGTAAACAAATGTCAAATAAATAAATAAACCAACCATACCTGAAGTAGTGGATATTGTAACAGAGATAAAAGAACAGGAATTGGGATCTTTAGAAAAGGGTAGGAGTAAATTACACAGAAAAAATTGAAAATTGTGGGCCCAATACATGCAAAAAATTGTTTTGGAGGCAGAATGAGATTTAAGAGAAGGCAGAAATTGAATAATTTACAGTTGGATTGATTATATTTTATAGAACAAAATATGTGATGTATAATGTTTGTAAATGTGAACTTGTTAACATGACTTGATTACTTTTATATAAATGCAAGTTTGTCTATGTCACAAGTGATAATTTGATATAGGTGTTTTTTTTCAAATAACAGTTGTCAACATAGCATAGTAGCACTTTTGAAAGGTTCCATGGGTCATTGCAATGAGGCTGTATATAAAGAGATGCAAAAATAATACATCTGGAAATCAAAAGCCAAGGGGAAGCATACACAACAGTACAAGCAATAAAGGAGTAAAAACCCTGGCATCGGAGTTATAGCCTGGTCAATTACTACCCTGGATAGCTCCTACACTAGCTCACCCTACACCCCTGAGATTCCACCTGTGTGGCTGTTGAAGAGGGGCTTTGGGTGCTGACTTGTCTAAACATGGGCTAAACTCTTGGTTAGGCTTATAAGGGTCTCAGGGCCAATAGCATAGTAACTTCCTATGATCCTATGACCCCACTGAGGATTTACAGGAAAACAAAACTATTTGACCAGAGGCCATACGTATCTTGACAAAAAACACCTCCAGACTCTACCAGCCCTTTCAAGGCAATCAAGAACTGCAAGTCTTGGCAAAAAAAAGCCTTCTAATGTTGAAGACTAAAAAACTTTTAAGCATCTAAACATCTCTAACTCCTTGTTACAGTCTAGCATACTAATCGTTAATTCAGGAATGACTAATTATTGCTGATCACACATGCGTGCACTACTGCAGCAGCTTTAACTGATTTACTGTTCTACACTCCCACTCAATCATCACTTATTAAGAACTGCCCAATCACAATCCCCTGATAAGTTTGCTGCCAGAGCAGCCACTTTCTTTGCCACTCCCCCGTTATAGTACTGCCTGGAATAATTGTATCAGATGACCTAAAAGTTATCAAGCAATGTTAGAAAGCAATAAGATGGGCTAATGAAATACTGGGATGCATAGAAAGAAAGATCAGCAGTAGAAAATTTGAAGCTACTATCCCTCTTTACAAAGTCGATAAGGCAGTATATACGTTATTGCATTTCTGGATATTTCAGCTTTGCAAGGACGTATACAAAAATGGAATAGTTTTTGAAGAGGGCAATAGAAATGATGCACAGGTTATACTAGACACTACATAAAGAGAGGCTAGAGTAGCTTAACATGTGCTGTAAAGTGCCTGATAATTACTGGAGTTATGCAAAATGCAGTGTTTAAAGCAAAAGTGTGTGTGCATGTGTGTGCACATGTACTTTTGTATGTATGAAAGTACGACATTACAGAATTTTTCAAGTGCATCAATACATAGAGTCCAAATATGTACCAGTTAAGGATAAAAGGTGGGCAACTCAGGGAACATATAAGTGTAGCACACCCCCAGGTGTAGCTGAAGTAGATATGTGTTCCTTCCTACCTGACTCTGGTGACACCCCTATAGGCCCAACACACCAAGGTGGCAAGAATGACAGATTTTATTCTAGGTGACACATCTAGCTTAAAAGGCAATAGCACAACCACAAGCAAATTATTTCAACAGTGCACCAGTTAGCAATAAGGTAAGGTGAGATATGCACCCAATGAAAACACACATTCACCCTCTTCCCCAGAACTCAACAGAAAAAGGTCTAGACATTCAAACATGCACAAAGAAGGCAATATTAATGAGCAGTAAAGTTTTATAATGCAGCAATACAAACACGGAAAAAATGCAATGTCATTAAGCAATAAAAGAGTTATAATACGACAATACAGATACAAGAAAATGCAATGTCATTGAGCAGCAAAATTCTTGAAGGCAGCAGTCCTAACACGAGCAAAATGCAATGTCATTGAACAATGAAGATTTATAATGCAACAATACAAATATGAGAAAATGCAGTGTCATTGCGCAGTACTAACACCCTCAAACCCCTTCATCAATTCTAAACAGACCAACTATGAAACACTCTATTATACCCTGTTCACTGCCCAGTGACTACTTACAGTCTTGCTGCTGGCATGATGGGGCCCAAGTTGGAGCTCATATGGATCCCAGTTATTTGTAATCCACAAAGCATTCGGGGGGAGGGGGATCCACAATCTTATAAAAATATAAAATGATGGCCAGAGCCTCTCACCACTCTGTTAAGAATATCCTAGTGACCAGGCACCTTGGTTCCTCTGATGAGAAAAGTAGAAAATCACCTGCCAGAACTCTGGTAATCATCTATGGCTTCTCTGTACTAGGCCCAAAGGAACTCCTTTTCTTGCTGAATCATATGCAGACGTGGAACTACTGGTTTCAGACTTCCCTCTTGATTCCACAAAAGACCATCATCCAGGATTTCAGCAACAGACAGACACAATCTGCTACTTCACTTCCCTGCCCCAAAGCACTAGAAAGAAAATCCAGTCATACTGCAAGGCCCTTTTTCCCTTCAGCTCCCTGTTTCAGTCTTCCCTCCTTGAGTTAGTATCTCAGTCTCCTCTTTCACTTTCAAAATTGTCTTTTATATCCCTGAAAAGGAGCTCCACCTTGTGGTGTAATGGAAAACTACAGTCTATTACTTCTACAATGAAATACAGGGGAGCTACACTCTCCCCCCACTTGAAAATTGGGGGGGGGGATCCGCAATCTTATAAAAATATAAAATGATGGCCAGAACCTCTCACCACTCCATCAAGAATATCCTAGTGACCAGGCACCATGTTTCCTCTGGTGAGAAAAGTAGAAAATCACCTGCCAGAACTCTGGTAATCATCTATGGCTTCTCTGTACTAGGCCCAAAGGAACTCCTTTTCTTGCTGAATCACATGTACATGTGGAACTACTTGTTTCAGACTTTCCTTATGATTCCACAAAATACCATCATCCAGGATTTTAGCAACAGACAGACACAATCTGCTACTTCACTTCCCTGTCCCAAAGCACTAGAAAGAAAATCCAATCATGCTGCAAGGCCCTTTTTCCCTTCAGCTCCCTGTTTTAGTCTTCCTTCCTTCAGCTAGTATCTCAGTCTCCTCTTTCACTTTCAAAATTGTCTTTTATATCCCTGAAAAGGAGCTTCACCTTGTGGTGTAATGGAAAACTACAAGCACGCCAAACAAAACAAACTAGTGAAGTAAGGCAAGCAGATTCAAGCAGAAGCACACCAGACGAATAAAATCCTTAACGCGATTTTATTACAATACAAGTTAAAACAGCGTTTTCGCTACTCAAAAATGGTAGCTTCTTCAGAGTGAATGGGTACCAAAAAAGACACATTTATAAAATATAGCAAGTGATTACACTAATTACATCACTTCCTGCCAACAATGATGAATTTAAAGCAGTATTGTCATAAAAGGTGAAAAGTACGCTCTATTAATATAAAAGAGCAATGTCAGCAGTTAAAAACACAAAAAATAAAACATCAAAGTTTAAAAAAATGTATATATATATATAGTATACCATATCAATGATAACAAAAACCTCTTAAAACAAGTAAAATAAAATTTACTAATATTGTAAAACACATATTAGTTGTAGGTGAATAAAGCAAGTAAACCTACAAGTATATGTTTTATTGCTCGCTCAATCAAAACTGCTGTGGAAGGGTAAGCCCGTAAACACCAGCAAACATATTAAAAATATGTTATAAATATACAGATAGAGGGGCAAGGACCCTTTTGAATGAAGGACAATAAATCCACTAAAAAACAAAACATAATATTCTGACAAATGGAAGGTCAAAAACGAAATTATTACAAAAGTAATAAAAGAACCTAATGATAGACAATAGTATTATACCAACAAATAAAAAAGTAAATGTTGGTACACTCAAAAAAGGAGTCAAACCAACCCTAAACAAAAATAATAATAATAATAATAATAATATTAAAATTATTTTAAAATTAAAATAGTAGGGCAGTTTAAGTAAGTCCCTAAAGAGGCTACCTCAAATAAGATTTATATTTTAAATGAGCAGAAATGAGTGATTGAGCGAGCAATAAAACATATACTTGTAGGTTTACTTGCTTTACTTACCTACAACTAATATGTGTTTTACAATATTAGTAAATTTTATTTTACTTGTTTTAAGAGGTTTTTGTTATCATTTATATGGCATACTATATATATATATATACATTTTTTAAACTTTGATGTTTTATTTTTTGTGTTTTTAACTGCTGACATTGCTCTTTTATATTAATAGAGCGTACTTTTCACCTTTTATGACAATACTGCTTTAAATTCATCATTGTTGGCAGGAAGTGATGTAATTAGTGTAATCACTTGCTATATTTTATAAATGTGTCTTTTTTGGTACCCATTCACTCTGAAGAAGCTACCATTTTTGAGTAGCGAAAACGCTGTTTTAACTTGTATTGTAATAAAATCGCGTTAAGGATTTTATTCGTCTGGTGTGCTTCTGCTTGAATCTGCTTGCCTTACTTCACTAGTGTAATGGAAAACTACAGTCTACTATTTCTTCAATTAAATACAGTGGGAGCTACATAAGGAAGAACTACTTTACTAAAATGGTGGTGAAAGATTGAAGCTGTTCTTGAAGCAATATTAAGGTGCACAAAGAGAAGTTAAATGTAAGACTGTGTGCATCATATATAAAAATATGTTGGGAAGGAGGAGGTATTTCTTAGATAGGAACTGCAGTTTACCTTATAAATAATAGGAAGTTTAAGCATACCAAATCATCCTTATCTGACATCTAAATGTGTGGTTCCATATTAAGAAAGTTTCTAATAATAAGTGGAAGCTAGCTATGTTTGCTATGTATCGAAATTCCAATACAAGAGATGAGATATGATGAAACTGATACTTTACCAGAAAACAGTCTTCCAGTAAATAGACTGACTTGAGCAATAATGATTGTACAAACATTTTCTTTCTTTCTTGTCTCTGCATTAATAATTACTGTATACAAGCCCTACTTTCACCCAGTTAGTGATTTTTGCCCTCAGATTCAGGCTGAGATTCATAGACAAGTGCTGTATGCCTTCATAATGCAGAATGGTGTGTTGTCTGTAGTGCAATGTAGTGCAATGTAGTCCACAGCTAATCAAACAGCTAGTAAGGCAGGCATAGTGCAGACACACTGTGAAAGGGACTACAGAGTAAAACAGTAGCCACATTACGAGGAAGAGCCTCACTAGGCAGATCCAGTGGATGAAATGTTAAACAGAAGAGCATGTTTCCAACATGACTTAAACCGCTAACAAAGTGTGTTAGCATGATGTTCACAATGAATCACTGCATAACTACCACAAAAAGTCTTCCATATAGCTCAGAATGGGTCAGCACAGCAAAGTACCAACCCAGTTCATCATGTAATTAGAAAGGAAAAGGATATCAAGGAAAACAGGAAAGAGGATAATAGTAAGCAGGTAAAAACACATAAGGGTAACAAGTATGACTGGTGAGGAGAAGGGCATTTTTTGTTTTGTTTTGTTTTTGTTTTTGTGGGAAAGAGTCCCAAATACAATATATGCAGAAGATGAGTAGATTGGAATGGTGCTGAGTAATGGTTGTGGAAGTGACAGAGGAGGAAATAAAGTTAGAAGTGGCAAATGACACAGACAGATACAGGCAGTATACGTGCAAAAGATGGGAATGACAATGGGTGGACAGCTGATGATGAGAAGGCTTGGACAACAAACAGTGTGGGGGAAAGGCACATAAAGGAGGAGAACACCTGGATGGGGATAGAAAATAGTCTTTGGACAGATGTCAGATCAGGCCAGAGGACAACACACTCAGCCATCAGTCATGATTCTGGTTGATATTATGAGTAAGCTGCAACCCAGTGGCCTACTGGTCATGACCCACTAGTTGCATGATTAAACTAGTCACTCTAGAAGGTGCTCCATAGTACAGAGATTGACATCCAGTTATTGGCACACTTCATTAGACACCTATATCTGCAATGGATGTTGGGAGATGATGGGAGACCCCTTCAGGCCACTGTCAGAAGAGAGGCCTATGACACCCTCCTGAGAATTGGCCATCTGTCCAGGTCACCTTCAGCAGGGTGGTCTCTCTTTTCCTGCTGAGAGTCAGCCCTGGCAACTACTGTGATCCAACACCAGAAGCACCAGCCACCACAGTATGAGATGATTGCTACCACTCTACCACTGTGCCACAACTAGCCATGCATCCCAAATCTCTGACAAGTTCTGCTATCCTTGATAAGTGTAAGCAGGGGCTTGGGAAATTAAAAATTTATAAGTAGGGACCTGGGAGATGAACCATTTACAGGTTGCCTGTGTCCATTAGAGACATAGGTGCCAACCCAGGGTGAATTTTCTGTTCCCCGTTTAATTGTCCAAGTTACACTTGAGTTGGGTTATGGAAGAACTATACTTCACATGCATGGGGATCCTGATCCAGAGAAGGTATAGTCTCTGGGATGCCTACTTGGCTCTCCAGCAGATCCTGTTTATATCACAGGCAAGTTTTAATTCCTTAGAATGGGTAAATCTGATGCTGTTTGTTTTGCAGATATGCAGGAGGTCTCTCAGGGTAGGGTCCAACAGTGCCTTATATCCAAGGCAAAGATCTCCTCTCAACAGCCTGTATGAGAAAGAATACAGGGATAAGGCCTTGAGGTGGTATTCATAAGACATGTTACTTACACCCTGTATTCTTTTAGTGAGGAACCCCTGTGGACATTCCAAATGCTGGATGTGACTGGCTAGGTACATACCAAATGGGGCATTGTACTCAATGATAGGTCTGATGAATACCGAATACAGTGGAACAATGACTTCCTTGGACCTAAATCCCATAGCTTTGTTTCTAAGTTGCACAACATAGAATGCTTTCCTCACTACTGTAGACACATGATGGTCAAAGGTTCAATTACTGTCTGTGTGTGTCCTCAAAGCCCTGACTGCTGGCTCAACTCTGAGGCCTGTGCTGTCAATATGATAGTTACCAGGGGTGGATAACTTCCCCAATGGTTACCATTATGCATTTATTGGCATTCAGTTTTAATCCATGGCTCTGACACCAGTTATTTGTCTGTGACAGCCATTCCTGGAGAGCATTTGTGTCAGTGGGAAATTCTATGACTGCTGCTAATTTTTAATCATCTGCAACTGTAGTCAGTCAGAGGCCATTGACATTGACCTTTACTTCAAAGAAGTAAATGCCAAAAAGGAGCGGTCCCAAGACCAATCCCTGAGGGACTCCACTTGTGACTGCTCTCTTTGTAGAAGTGGACTCCCTCATTCTAACTTCCCAGGTCCTGTCTGTGAGCCAACTAGCTATCCACCAGATGACATAAGGGATTATACCTAACCTCTTGAGTTTTTCAACAATTCCCAAATGGGGTGTGAAGAGAGGTGAAGGCTGCCAGCCTAGCCAGATATAATTTTGTAGATAATTCTGTCATTTGTAAATATTAATGTAAGCCACAGGCTTGTTCTCTTAAATGTGAAAAGACTGCATTGGATATTCTGCAAAAATGTAACAGCAGTGCACTCTGCTGCAAGAAAGCTAAGTCAAGCATTTTATGTCTGTCTTTGATGTCAAAAATCAGAGCTGAGATGTCTGGATGAAGGAATTCTGCCTATTGTTTTGAGGCCAGAGTTAATGGCTAGAATTTGCATGTATAATTTATTTTATTGCTCTGGTTCCTGACCAGCTGCAAGATCAAAGGGGCTATTAACCTTTGAGAGTCTGTTATCCTGGGAACCAGAAAGAAATGATGTAATCTGAACTGAATCAGTGGTACTGTGTTATCAATTTAAGGAGAGAAAGAATGAGAACATTAGAGCATTTGTCTTGAGAACATCCAACATCACCAGCACTGCCTGTATCTATATGTAAGTAGGATTTTAGAACTGTGTTTTCTCTTAGATATAGCTAGGAAATAGGAAGATTAGACTAGTTTGTTTTTCTGTGGTGTCACAACTTTTCTGCTGTATTATTTTAAACATTTCTCTGTGATCTCTGAACTCTTCACTAGCACTGTGTAGTAAGAAGTATTGTCTTGTGTTTTTATTATTTATTATTAAATATTTTTAAACAGTTCAACTGTGGCTGTTTTGTGTAGAATTAATTTAAGCTCTAGAGTACATTGCATATATATAGTGATACTGTACCAAGTCATTCCAAATAAGCTTTGCTGTTCAGTCACACTTACCATTTGGATAATAATATTGCACAGTAATAATTGGACACCCGTTAACAAGGGCCTTTGAGTAGCTGATAAATATTAGTGTGTGGTGGCAAGTGGTACTACCGTATAGTCTGGGTAAAAGAGGCACAGCTGGAGAACTTGTGCCAGCCTTCCCCAGGAGTGTCTGTGTGGTTGTATATAACTCTTATCTCAAAGTGTATGTGTGTCAACTACTTGGGCAGGAACACAAAGTACTGGTTGGACAGAGAGGTTGCTAGAGGTTTTAGCTAGCCCACTAGGCTGAGATCTGGACTGTATAGCTGTGCCAGTGGGGAGTCTTATTGGGGACCTGGAAAGAAAGGGATAAACCAGCCCCAGACTGACTGTGATCTCTGTGTGCTCTTAAGGGAAATTGTACTTTACTGTGTGTGTATTTATTATCCTTTCCCTATATAGACGCCCCTCACAGGTGTTAGTGGTGAGGACTGAGGCTCCTTGATTGCTGGGCCAGTGCACAGGTGTCACATGGAGTATTGTGTCAAATGCCTTGGCCAGGTCAAGGAAGACAGTGTGAACCATTTTGCCTTCACCCATTCCTTTGGTGACCTTCTCAAAGAAGTCTACCAAGTTGAGTAGGTATGACCTGCCCTTGACAAAAACAATCTAGTTTGGGTCCAGTTTCTGGAGTTTTCCTATGTCATTATTGGTCATCTCTATGATAATTCTTTCATGGCTTTGCATATGAGACTAGTGAGACTTATGGGTCTGTAGTTTCCAGGGTCTGTATATGGCTTACCTTTGTGCAGAGGGATGACTCTTGTTGTTCTCCATTAATGAGACACAAAAACCTCCTTGGAGGCTACAGTTAAATAGCAATACCAGGGGCCTGATAGGTCATAGTTCATACTATTTAGAAGGCATCCTGGGATATTGTCTGGGCCCACTGAAGCAGTGTTCTTGGCCTTGGAGAGAACATTAAGGACCTGTTCCCTAGTGATAGTAAGGGGAGTAATATTCAATGGTATTTCCTGAGGTAAGGTTGGGGGGGGGAGAGGGGTAAAGTGGGAGATGAATTTGTCAGCCAGTAGACTTATTTTATCTTCTGTCTCAGTACTGGTGGCTCCATTAACAATGAGCTTCACACATGATTGTGTATTGCCTTTGAGGTTGTCAACATAGCTAAAGAGTTCATGGCTTGGTACCCCAAATTTACATGTCCTTTGAGTTAGGTTAATGAGAGTGCTTTTATCCCTCTGTGTGCTATACCTCCTAATTTTTATAGTGACTTTTTCCCCTTCTGTTATACAGCCTATTGATGTTGTGATTACATTAGGGTGGCTTATTTTTTGAGTTAGATCTGTATTTTTTCATGGGAGGGACAACTGCCTCCATGCAGCTATTAACATGCTTGTACAGAGTTTCTGTGAACAGTTCCAAGTAGGCAGCAGTATTTGCAGGACTTGAATGGGGGCTTGAAATTTTGCCAGGTTATCAGTTAATAGTAGTAAGTTAGCCTTAGAGTAGTTCCTGAATATTTCAGGGTTATCTGGAGTTCCAGGTTTTATTTATACTTCAAAAGAGACCATTTTGTGGTCTGACCTTACCAGAGAAGACATTACACCAGGGGTGTGCAGCACTCTCCCATATTAGTGAAGACCAGACAGATCCAGTATGTTTAAACATCTGGTCGGTGTATTGGCAATCTGGTCCAGGGAGCCTGTGTTTATAAAATTCAGGAATCTCTGTATCTGTAGATTTGGTGTCATATATATTTCCCAGTTATTAGTGGGGTAATTAAAGTCACCCATGAACATACTATTGAGTTGTATGGTGAGTGTTTGCAATATGTTTAAATGTGTGTTATGGGTTTCCTGGTTCCTATAGCATTCAACAAAGTGGTATGGGATTTTGCATATGGTGATATAAACATGGAGAAGCTCAAGTGCATTGTCTTCTTTGACCAGCTTTGATGTATATTTATTTTTTATGTAAATTAAAACACCTCCATCTTTAGTCCCTGTCTGTGTAGTAGCTGGTCTAAATGAGCGAAAGGCATTATAGTCTTGCACTGCCAGTGTGCTCTCCACAGCTTTAAACCATGTCTCAGTGACCAGACAGATGTCAGCATTCTCTAGGGTGAGGAGAGCTTGTAGGGAGTTGAGTTTTTTGTTTAGACTCCTAGCATTGAACAGTAACACTTTAAGATTTTCTTGGTTTTGATTTGCTATGTCAGAAGCACTTTCAGTTTGGCATTGCCTAAAAAGGCACTATGGGGGAGGATAATGCTTTAGCTATTATTTGAAAGCCTAGAGGGCAGAGGTGCAGATCATCTCTAGCAAAGTAGTGTGGTCTGTTGACCATCTCCTTCCATCTTGACAAATATTGCAACCCCTTAGAATGACACCAGAAACTAAGCAATTTATTAAAGTCAGTCATCTTGTGTTCATATTGTGACATCATCCTTGGAGAAGGTAAAATGCTATTCAATGCAAGGCTTACACCAACCTGAGACACATATTCCAAGACCTCCATGATGTATCTCTTCGTATAGACTAGGGAGATATGTCTCACATCATTTATACTCACATGGACTATTGCTGAGTCATACTGGTACTTGTAGTTCAATGGCCTGAGTGCATGCATTATGTGGTGGAGCCTGGCCCCTGCTAAGCAACTGACAGTGACTTTCTCCTTACTTAGCCTGGAAAGAGGGACATCAGTGCATCTCACAACAGAGTCTCCAATGACCAGAATATTGGATTGTTTGGTGGCTTCTCTTACAGGCTTTGAAGTAGAGGCTCCATGAGATGTGGCTGTATGTGTTGATCTGGGCACTGTTTTGAAAGAGTGCATTTGGTTCTGATGAGGAAATTTGTTATGTGTACTTCATCTAGTACATCTTTGGGGTTTAGGAAGGTTATATTTAAGTGCCTCAGCATATGTGGGTCTATGTGTCTGCTTTGAAATGTGTGTGATGGGTGCACCCTGTGTGTTACTGACAACCTGATTGACATTAGGAGTGCTTTTATGTGAGACTTCTGCCTCCAGTGACATTATGTAAATATATCTCTCACATACCATATCAGTTTGTTTAAGAATTAACTGGTTGTCAGTAAACATGAGGCAATTTTTACATTACCTCAGGAGGCCCATATCCACCAAGCTGGTAACAGAGGTAGTGGGAAAATTCATATCCATGGCAACAGGTCCTTTTTACTGATGAGACATTTGGAGTGTGAATATAAAGTAATGTCAGGAGTATCTGATTTGCAACTCTGGGGGGCAGTGCTTGTCACTGCAAACTAGTTACCCTGTGTGCAACCAGGTATTGGAGAAATTCCAAGGGTGCATTTACAGCAGAAATGTCAACTCAAGGTGTCTGTGTCTATACGGGGGAAACTAATAAGTAGACCCTAATGATTTATGGTTGAAGTATTTAGGGAGATATTCTGAAGTTAGGTTAGACAGCAGCAAATCAAACAGTATTTATAAAAAAGAAAGAATTATTTTTTTTCAAGAATGATGAAAAGAGGGGATTCACCTGAATGGCTACTGGTTGACTACTATTAGTGCTGGCCTCACCTCAGCTTCATGCTGCTGGGATACAATGCCCCTTTGCTTCTTCTTACACCAAAAGCAAAACAGTAGCACCTATCCCAAGATGAGAAGCAGGCCACAGACTGTTTGGTGATCCACAGTCTTGTCCCAATGATATAAGGGTCTGTAGGTTTGTTGTATCCTTTCCTGGTAGATGCCTTGAATAGTAACCAGACCAATCAGGAAGGTCCAACACAGACACTCATTGCCCAAACAAAAACATTCAGGAATCAATGCACTCTACTTCTCTCACCAGGAGCAAAATATAAGCACAAATTCCAAGCTAGCACATATGATGCAGTTATTAGACTTGCTGGAGATCAGCAATCCCCAGGCTATAATGTTCCTGTGCTCCTTCTCTCATGAGGAGCAAAATAGAAACACTAATCCCAAGACATCTACTGAGAGGCAGAATGTGGGCTCTCCGGTACTTGGTGGTCTTGAAGTAGATGTTGCAGATTTTAAAGGTAAGATGGAAAAATGGGTTAATATTCAAGAGATGCAATGTGTAGTAAGCAGTTAGATATGAAAGGGGAGAAACTTAAGCTTTAGCAATCAAAGTGCAGAGAGTGGGTGTTCTGTATTTTGCCTGTATGGAATACAGTGGGATGGCCAATAAATTTAAATAGCTGAAGAGAAGTGATTTTACAAAATGTGGTCAAATTAACATAAAGGGCAGGCAACTAGAAAGATAGCAACCTGTGGCAGTTTGAGTGTGACCTTCCAGTAAAGCCTTGAAATGTTTTATTTTACCCTTTAAATAGAAGGTTTAGTTCCTAGCGCCACCCTCAGTTCACAGGTAATCAGCCTTAATTGACCTGTTCTCATTTCTGTGCAACTCACAAGAGACACAGCTGTGGTCTCTTTCCTAGTTTAAGTATGCAATTAAAAGCACAATACAAATAAAACACAGTGTAAGAAAATAAACCACAATATAGAAGACAGAAGAAGGCAATGAAGCAATGCAAAACAGAAAAAAGCAAAAACAAACTAACCTTTCCCTCACAGCAACCTGTGGCAGAGTTCAAGTGAGCTTTTCCAGTAAAGCCTTGAAATGTTTTATTTTACCCCTTAAATAGAAAGTTTAGTTACTAGTTCCACCTTCAATTCACAGGTAATTAACCTTAACTGTCCTGTTCTAATTTCTGTGTGACCCACAAGAGCCGCAGCTGTGGTCTATTTACTGTTTTAAATATGCATGCCAATTTCTCTCTCTTCCTCGCTCTCTCTCTCTCTCTCCCTCCCTCCTCAACCTCTACCTATGACTGCTTAAACAGGTCAGGGTGGTATCACCACAGGTCATTGTGCCAATCCCAGCACTGTTTATCAGAATTTATAATGCCAGTGGCATCCCTCACTATCCTGGCAAGATCATGCTTAGACAAGGAGAGTCATCATTCCACCCCAGCATGTTACCAACAAAGTTCCTGTGCAGAAAGAATAAGACCATCTTGCTCTCCCTTGCACACCATGCCGGAGCACTGCAGTTCCCTGCACCTGAGGAAGTCATGTCTACTCAGTCTGGATCATTTGAGAAGAAAAATGGTATCCCCTGAACAAAGAAATACTGTTGGTCATCACATGACATAGCACAGAGCTGCAGTGGGGTGTACCAAATGTTGGTAGTCACAGTCTTATGGATAAACACCATGTGCATGAGCATACTACTCACATGCTTTTCTAACAACATGCTGATTATGGCTAGTTATGATCAATGTAGGTAGTTCATTGTATTCTCACAACATTTCAGAGCCAGTGGTGCTAAATGGCCTCTTTAGGATAACCACCACCTTGGAGATAAAGGTGTTACTACAGACCTTGGCAAAAGTGCTGTGATTAAGATGTATCAGGAGTAGGTATGTCAGGGTGGTGCAGAATGTGAATGTTAGGGGTAGCCACAATAGGTCTGTGCAACAACTGCAGTGAAGGAAGACAAATGTACTGTATGCAAAGGCCAAGGCATGGTGCATTGACATGTCCACAACAGGGTGTGGACCACCAACAGAGAAACAGTTCACAGAAGCAAAGATGTTCCTGATGTCTGTGTCTGGAGAGGGGTATTAGAGCAGACCCTCATACCCAGGGGCAGCTTGGATCTTGGATCTGGGTTGACAAGGGCCACCTGAGTGTCATTAGTCCACACACCAATTAAATACTACCCAGTATACATACATATGGTACAATGCATAATGGGACTGATTCACTAAGGATCTTCTGCCTGCAACTGCAACAACCCATGCCTGTACCACAACTCAACTTTGCAAAAGTCCTTTCAGGTGTCTTTAATCTGCAACTGCAACAACCCAAACTTGAAGGTATATATGTCTCCTTATACTATAGACATGTCCTCTTATCTACTACTGTGGCTTTCACAAGGGATTTAGGTACATGAGTGAGTGTTGTCAAAGGTATCATGTGTTCATGCTTTCACAGATTCTTCTGGTTGATGGAACTAGGAAAAAACAGCATAGCACATGCTTTATGTCAACAGGTCACCAGTGGTTAACAATGATGTACACATTTCTATGACACTGTTATACTGTTAACAACACTATTACAGGAGGGTATTCCAACATCCCCAATGTCAAAGGCCCCTGAGAAGGTACAGGCTTACCCCATGAGCTCACTGGTTCATGACAGACATCCTGTAACTATGAATCCCTCCTGGGCTCTCCATGAGTCCCCAGCCTACGCCGTATCCAAGAGGTGGGGCATTGCAACACCACCATAACTGCAAGTCTGTCCCTGATCTGGGTACAACTCATGGCATAAATCAAAAGATATGCATGTCAGTCATCAAGTCACAGACAGTTGCTGACAACAGTATTGTGAAGATGGTGAGTGTTGGTCGTGTCTTGTATGATGGCATGCAATACCTGACCAGTTACATGGAGTATAGAAACAAGGAGTAGATGTTGCAGCTAAGGTCATTAGTAGCAAACATTACCTCCATGAGTGTTTCCATTAGATATACAGTAATTGCCCTCTAGTCTGGTTCTGCCAACTATACCATCTTTGACCATAAGAGGGTCCAGAAATAAGATGGTCGAGCACATGCCAGTCCTTCTCAAGCTACAAAGAGCATGACTTTACTGTCAGCTATGGCCACAAGCAGTATCAGGTTCATGGGTGCCAATACCCCTCAAACCCATCACTTGGAAACCCTCATGAGACTGTTTGCAAATGGTCCCTTAATTCTACCCCTTCAGTATACCCTGTGGGTACACAGGGCACCACAACAGCTCATAGCCATCATCTGGGTCATGGACAATGATGGTGTGTAGGCAACACAATATTAGAGTGAATGCATACCACCTTGTAATTCTGTGCCTTCCCTGCCATAGACTGCATTAAGCTCTGAAACTACAAGCCACTATAGTGAACATTGTCAACAGTCACGGCATGGCAGCTCAGCCCCACTACCCCACTGCTGGAGGATGTGACCCCTTACTCCTCGCATCCTCCTACCAGAGTCCAGGGTGTGGCTAGCAGCACAACATGGAGGAGGAGTTTTCCTTAGTTCTGAGAGCCTCTGAGAGAAAAATTATACCCAGCAAAATCAAAGGCAAGGAAAATATCATGAACATTGGAGAAAAAGATTGCTAGCATCATCCAGACGACTTTGAAAATGACAGATGAGCTTACAAAGAAGAAAATGCACTGCCTCAGTGCCTGTCTTTACTCTTCCCTGAACTCCACCTTACAATCACCCTTTTTTTTAACTTCCACCATTTAATCCTTGGCACTGCTTTCACACTTCTCCTCCTCTTCTTGATCACCAATGTCATCCTACAGACCACCATTCTATGCTGCTTAACTACACTTTCCCCTGTCACCACTTTACAATCTCCAATCTCCTTCATACTGGCTCTCCTACATAGGATATACTCCACATGTGTGCATCTTCCTCCACTCTTGTATGTTACCTTATGCTCCTCCCTCTTCTTAAAATACGTATTCACCACAGCCATGTCCATCCTTTTCGCGAAATCCACAATCATCTGACCTTCTGCATTCCTCTCCTTAACACCATACCTACCCATCACTTCCTCATCCCCTCTGTTCACTTCACCAACATGCCCATTAAAGTCCACTCCAATCACTAGTCTCTCACCCTTGGGTACACTCACCACCACTTCATCCCACTCACTCCAAAATTTTTCTTTCTCATCCATTGCACACCCAACTTGTGGAGCATATGCACTAACAACATTCATCATTACACCATCAATTTCAAGCTTCAAAAACATCACTCTATCAGACACTCTCTACCCTCCAAAACACTCTTGGCATACTGTTCCTTTAAGATAACCCCTACCCCATTTCTCTTGCCATCCACACCATGATAGAACAATTTGAACCCGCCTCCTATACACTTGGCCTTACTTCCCTTCCATCTGGTCTCTTGCACGCACAATATATCAACCTTCCTTCTCTCCATCATATCAGCTAACTCTCTCCCTATACCAGTCATAATGCCAACATTCAAAGTTCCTACCCTCACTACTACACTCCTAACCTTCCTCCTCTCTTCCTGCCTTCGGGCATGCCTTCCCCCTCCTCTTCTCCTTCGGCCAACAGTAGCCCAATTTCCACCAGCACCCTGTTGGCTAACAGTACTGGTGGCGGTCGTTGTTAACCCGGGCCTCGATCAATCTCATATAGAAATATGAAATGTACAGCATTAAATAACATTCTACACAATTATGTTCCTAGTCGGTCATTACAATCCAATGACCATAAACTCCTGTCTGTCTACAAATCTATCAAATCTGCTGAACATTATCTGTACTCATACCACGTTGCTAAGGCCTAGAACTCCTTATCTCTGTCTATCAGTACCCTCCCTCTCATCCTTCAAAACCATTCTGAAAGACTTCCAAGCCAAAACACCAGAATAAAGTATATCCCTAAATGTGGACAAATACCTATTCATACCTGTATTTCCTTACTCTCCTTTCACTCACTTCCTTACTTCTATCAATTTCTCTCCCCTGGGTTTCTCTCTAAATATACCATAAGCCTGCTTTTCTCTCTCTTCGTGTTGCAGTTCCTGTACATATTATACTAACTTACCTTTAATTTCTCTATAAACTGCCTAAAATTTCTCGAAGTATTAAATGATGCGCATATAACTTGTATCTATTCTTAACCAACATTTTTATATTATGTCTAATTTGATATAATTATTTAAGCTGTATTTGCGTTTTGTATTATTTTTAAAGAATGTAAAATTGTTGTTCTTAAAATGTTTTGTAATACCTTTTGAGCTTTTCTCCCGAAGCCTCTGCTGAAAATGGGCTCCTACCCATTCAGACTTTCCCAGTAATGAAATGTCAATAAATAAATAATTCATATATAGACATATAGATAGATAGATTCGATAGATAGATAGATAGATAGATAGATAGATAGATAGATAGATAGTAAGATATTGGGTGCAAACAGCACTTGCTCATGACTGAAATTTATTTTTTTTTGCAGAGAAATGAAGTAATACTAGATAATACTAGTGTGAAAGATGACATGTGGAACTTAAACTTTTCAAAGTTCACCACAATGTGACTATCTAAACAAAAAGTAGAATGTTTCACCATACAAACCAAAAGTTTGTTTTTGTCTTCTTAACCTAATCAGCATTTTTGTAATGGCCTAACCCCCCCCCTCCAGTGTGGAAGATATGATGTATATCACCATGGAGCAACAGCTAGGGCAGGGCGAAAGGAGCAACTGTTCTAGGCTCAAAGTGGTGGTGGGTGCTGAATCCCAATCATTCTTTAATGCAGTGCAGCTTTTAAAAGCAGATATTGCATTTGCGTTCAAAGCTGAACTCTGTAGAGCTCCGTGTGTGGTCTAAACTGTAGCAACTACTGTTGCTACATTTTAAATGTGGAAAAAAAAATTTTTTGTTTTTAACTAAAACTCGAGCACTGTAGTGCTCCATGCAGGCAGGGTATAAACTGTAGCATCTGTTTGCTACATTTGTAGCAAGCAGTTTGCTACAGTTTAAACAGAAGAATTTTTTTAACTTCAATATGAATGCCATAGCACTCCTGGCAGAAACTGTAGCAACTGTTTGCAACATTTGTAGCAGTTGCTACAGTTTAAAAAGAAGAAATTATTTTTTTTTAAATAAAACATGAGAGCTGGAGCACTCTGTGCAGGTGGACTATAAACTCTTGTAACTGTTTGTTACATTTGTATTTTATTAAATATATTAAAGGAGGGTTGGAGGCAGGGCACAGAAATGAGACCTGAATGGCTAGGGCAGGAGGGTGCATGTCATGCAGCTGGCCACCTGGTTGGTGTGCCAGTAAAAGGAACTTCCATTTTTGTGAAGAGCAGAGTGGATGACGCATTGGTTCATAGTACCGACCAGAGTGCTGGTTGAACCAGCTATGCTTCTGCCATGGAGATCCACAATGCATTCTCAATGCAAGTGCATGGTTCCACTCAACCACATGGAGGGCTACCACCAGATGATGGCTTGATGAGCCCAGCATTCATTCTCAGGACTAACATTTGCATCGCTGCCTCTCTTCCAATGAATTGTGTCGTTATGCATTCATCTCTGCCTTCCCTATCCCTCAATATGACCACACACTGTCAAGCTTCACATTTATATCACTCCCCCTCTACCACCGAATTGTGGCACAGTGCATTCATCTCTGCCTCCACCACCCCCTCAACATGTCCACATTCTCCCTGCCAATTATCAGGCATCCAGGCTGTTAAATGAACTCAGATCCTTTGGGCCATAGTCAGGGCTTGATCCCTCTGCACCACTGGAGTTACAGACAGACTTTATATAATAACTCAGTTTCATGTATCTTAAAAATGCAAAATATTTTTGGTGGAATATGCAGTTACCGGGTTCAGGCACCTAGGCAGCGAGACATTTCCCTGTGATACATTTTGGCTGGGGACACATGGCTGAAGTGACATTCAGCTGCAGAGAAATATGGCTGTTTGAAAATTCCCTGTGGGCAAAGAGAAGAATGTGTTGTCATACCTACAACTTCAATAACCAAATTCACAGGGGGAAAACAAACAGCCATATTTCTCTGCAGCTGAATGTCACTTCCGCCGTGTGTCCCCAGCCAAAATGTATCGCAGGGAAATGTCTCACTGCCTAGGCGCCTGAACCTGCAGTTACCAATAAAAGAATGCGCACTTAAAATAACTTAAAAGTAAAATTGCAGTATATCTTAGGGATCATAAATAATTATTAAAAGTCATGCAATTGTATACAAACACAAGTAAGAAATATACACTGGGTTTGGTTTTATCAAACAGGAATAGTGACCCATGATCATTATGCACTATGGCTTAACAAACTAACAAAATCATGCATTCAAAACAAGTATGCAACATTTCTTACAAAAAATGGCTTTTTCAAGAAAGCCCTAAGTGCTGCATCTAGAGATGCAGCTGGTAAGATGGGTGGGGAAACAAGTAAAAACATATACAGGAAATAGACAGATAAATATATACACATATACAGAGACACAAAGACAAAAATATACAAATAATGAGACATATGGACCACTCCCTCTATTTTTAATAAGGGCATATACTTTCTGTAAATACAACTTTTTTTCTCTAAAGAAGCTTTCCTTAGCACTCACCAATTGCTGCCATGGTTTCAAAACCTTAATACTCTATCTCAGATAGAAGGCTGTGTTCTAGCAGTTTAGATATGCATTAAGCTCATTTGACATCACTCTTCAATAATATTTGTATTTTATTTATTTATTTTACATTTATTTACCGAGGATGTCCTTCCTACTTGTCTATTGGCCCTTTTTCAGTGGAGGCCTGGGGAAAAAAAGCTCCATTACAAAAACACATTGCAAACAATACAATAAACTGATAATAATTAAGAGTACATAACTTTGGTAAGTATAGGTAGTAAATAGTTTATACATAAACAATAAAAATTGAGAGAGTAATATAAAGTGGAAAAAAGAAAGATAACAAATAAACTAGCATGATATAGCTTGTACCATCATAGAGAAATGGCTAATCAGTAGATCAATATCATGATCATGGTTTTGGTGGTAAATATTTATGAGACGCATGTATGGTATAGGAACAAGAATATGGCTGATTGTTGCTATGCTAGTGTTACCTGTTCTAAACAATGATAGCTAATGCAATATTGAGGTGAAGTACAAGAAGGAGGGAGTATGATGAAACTCTAGGAGGCATGAGGTGAAGTACAAGAAGGAGGGAGTATGATGAAACTCTAGGAAGCATGAGGTGAAGTACAAGAAGGAGGGAGTATGATGAAACTCTAGGAAGCATGAGGTGAAGTACAAGAAGGAGGGAGTATGATAAAACTCTAGGAAGCATGAGGTGAAGTACAAGAAGGAGGGAGTATGATGAAACTCTAGGAAGCATGAGGTGAAGTACAAGAAGGAGGGAGTATGATGAAACTCTAGGAAGCATGAGGTGAAGTACAAGAAGGAGGGAGTATGATGAAACTCTAGGAAGCATGAGGTGAAGTACAAGAAGGAGGGAGTATGATGAAACTCTAGGAAGCATGAGGTGAAGTACAAGAAGGAGGGAGTATGATGAAACTCTAGGAAGCATGAGGTGAAGTACATGAAGGAAGGGAGTATGATGAAACTCTAGGAAGCATGAGGTGAAGTACATGAAGGAAGGGAGTATGATGAAACTCTAGGAAGCATGAGGTGAAGTACAAGAAGGAGGGAGTATGATGAAACTCTAGGAAGCATGAGGTGAAGTACAAGAAGGAGGGAGTATGATGAAACTCTAGGAAGCATGAGGTGAAGTACAAGAAGGAGGGAGTATGATGAAACTCTAGGAAGCATGAGGTGAAGTACAAGAAGGAGGGAGTATGATGAAACTCTAGGAAGCATGAGGTGAAGTACAAGAAGGAGGGAGTATGATGAAACTCTAGGAAGCATGAGGTGAAGTACAAGAAGGAGGGAGTATGATGAAACTCTAGGAAGCATGAGGTGAAGTACAAGAAGGAGGGAGTATGATGAAACTCTAGGAAGCATGAGGTGAAGTACAAGAAGGAGGGAGTATGATGAAACTCTAGGAAGCATGAGGTGAAGTACAAGAAGGAGGGAGTATGATGAAACTCTAGGAAGCATGAGGTGAAGTACAAGAAGGAGGGAGTATGATGAAACTCTAGGAAGCATGAGGTGAAGTACAAGAAGGAGGGAGTATGATGAAACTCTAGGAAGCATGAGGTGAAGTACAAGAAGGAGGGAGTATGATAAAACTCTAGGAAGCATGAGGTGAAGTACAAGAAGGAGGGAGTATGATGAAACTCTGGGAAGCATGAGGTGAAGTACAAGAAGGAGGGAGTATGATGAAACTCTAGGAAGCATGAGGTGAAGTATAAGAAGGAGGGAGTATGATGAAACTCTAGGAAGCATGAGGTGAAGTACATGAAGGAAGGGAGTATGATAAAACTCTAGGAAGCATGAGGTGAAGTACATGAAGGAAGGGAGTATGATGAAACTCTAGGAAGCACGAGGTGAAGTACAAGAAGGAGGGAGTATGATAAAACTCTAGGAAGCATGAGGTGAAGTACATGAAGGAAGGGAGTATGATGAAACTCTAGGAAGCATGAGGTGAAGTACAAGAAGGAGGGAGTATGATGAAACTCTAGGAAGCATGAGGTGAAGTACAAGAAGGAGGGAGTATGATGAAACTCTAGGAAGCATGAGGTGAAGTACAAGAAGGAGGGAGTATGATGAAACTCTAGGAAGCATGAGGTGAAGTACAAGAAGGAGGGAGTATGATGAAACTCTAGGAAGCATGAGGTGAAGTACAAGAAGGAGGGAGTATGATGAAACTCTAGGAAGCATGAGGTGAAGTACATGAAGGAAGGGAGTATGATGAAACTCTAGGAAGCATGAGGTGAAGTACAAGAAGGAGGGAGTATGATGAAACTCTAGGAAGCATGAGGTGAAGTACAAGAAGGAGGGAGTATGATGAAACTCTAGGAAGCATGAGGTGAAGTACAAGAAGGAGGGAGTATGATGAAACTCTAGGAAGCATGAGGTGAAGTACAAGAAGGAGGGAGTATGATGAAACTCTAGGAAGCATGAGGTGAAGTACAAGAAGGAGGGAGTATGATGAAACTCTAGGAAGCATGAGGTGAAGTACAAGAAGGAGGGAGTATGATGAAACTCTAGGAAGCATGAGGTGAAGTACAAGAAGGAGGGAGTATGATGAAACTCTAGGAAGCATGAGGTGAAGTACAAGAAGGAGGGAGTATGATGAAACTCTAGGAAGCATGAGGTGAAGTACAAGAAGGAGGGAGTATGATGAAACTCTAGGAAGCATGAGGTGAAGTACAAGAAGGAGGGAGTATGATGAAACTCTAGGAAGCATGAGGTGAAGTACAAGAAGGAGGGAGTATGATGAAACTCTAGGAAGCATGAGGTGAAGTACAAGAAGGAGGGAGTATGATGAAACTCTAGGAAGCATGAGGTGAAGTACAAGAAGGAGGGAGTATGATGAAACTCTAGGAAGCATGAGGTGAAGTACAAGAAGGAGGGAGTATGATGAAACTCTAGGAAGCATGAGGTGAAGTACATGAAGGAGGGAGTATGATGAAACTCTAGGAAGCATGAGGTGAAGTACATGAAGGAAGGGAGTATGATGAAACTCTAGGAAGCATGAGGTGAAGTACAAGAAGGAGGGAGTATGATGAAACTCTAGGAAGCATGAGGTGAAGTACAAGAAGGAGGGAGTATGATAAAACTCTAGGAAGCATGAGGTGAAGTACAAGAAGGAGGGAGTATGATGAAACTCTAGGAAGCATGAGGTGAAGTACAAGAAGGAGGGAGTATGATGAAACTCTAGGAAGCATGAGGTGAAGTACAAGAAGGAGGGAGTATGATAAAACTCTAGGAAGCATGAGGTGAAGTACAAGAAGGAGGGAGTATGATGAAACTCTAGGAAGCATGAGGTGAAGTACATGAAGGAAGGGAGTATGATGAAACTCTAGGAAGCATGAGGTGAAGTACAAGAAGGAGGGAGTATGATGAAACTCTAGGAAGCATGAGGTGAAGTACAAGAAGGAGGGAGTATGATGAAACTCTAGGAAGCATGAGGTGAAGTACATGAAGGAAGGGAGTATGATGAAACTCTAGGAGGCATGAGGTGAAGTACAAGAAGGAGGGAGTATGATGAAACTCTAGGAAGCATGAGGTGAAGTACAAGAAGGAGGGAGTATGATGAAACTCTAGGAAGCATGAGGTGAAGTACAAGAAGGAGGGAGTATGATGAAACTCTAGGAAGCATGAGGTGAAGTACATGAAGGAAGGGAGTATGATGAAACTCTAGGAAGCATGAGGTGAAGTACAAGAAGGAGGGAGTATGATGAAACTCTAGGAAGCATGAGGTGAAGTACAAGAAGGAGGGAGTATGATGAAACTCTAGGAAGCATGAGGTGAAGTACAAGAAGGAGGGAGTATGATGAAACTCTAGGAAGCATGAGGTGAAGTACAAGAAGGAGGGAGTATGATGAAACTCTAGGAAGCATGAGGTGAAGTACATGAAGGAAGGGAGTATGATGAAACTCTGGGAAGCATGAGGTGAAGTACAAGAAGGAGGGAGTATGATGAAACTCTAGGAAGCATGAGGTGAAGTACAAGAAGGAGGGAGTATGATGAAACTCTAGGAAGCATGAGGTGAAGTACAAGAAGGAGGGAGTATGATGAAACTCTAGGAAGCATGAGGTGAAGTACAAGAAGGAGGGAGTATGATGAAACTCTAGGAAGCATGAGGTGAAGTACAAGAAGGAGGGAGTATGATGAAACTCTAGGAAGCATGAGGTGAAGTACAAGAAGGAGGGAGTATGATGAAACTCTAGGAAACATGAGGTGAAGTACAAGAAGGAGGGAGTATGATGAAACTCTAGGAAGCATGAGGTGAAGTACAAGAAGGAGGGAGTATGATGAAACTCTAGGAAGCATGAGGTGAAGTACAAG